>NC_056729.1:1997041335-1997223835 GCF_019279795.1 Protopterus annectens | reverse complement strand
ATGGGTAGTACCACCATCTTTTCTCTTTGGATTTGTTTCATACATGGGTAGTATCTCAGGTTATATGCAGTCACATTTGCATGTTACACCAGATACAGTGCACTGGTTGACAGAAATAGTTTAACACATATTGTATCATTATGTTAGTACTTTTAACAGTGTTTTTTCAAGTAAGAGTAGATTGCAGATTTTAGTGCTGGAACCATACACCCCTGCATGCAAAGCTGGATTCTGAGTACTGAGTATCTTGCTATTGATGTTTCAGCTGTATGTTTATATGTATCTCCTATTGGACATCAATCTGATATGTTGATATTAACTGTAGACTACTATGTTTTTTGGACATGTCATTGAGGACTGCTGTCATGTAGTAATGGCATATCTTTCAGTTTCAGATGTATATCTTTCAAAATATTCATCCTAATGCATAACCTGTTGACTATCTACTTTCTGTCTGTCCTCTGTACAGATGTGCAGATGTCAGGTATTGCTATGGCCATACCACTATGTAGGTGCCCATATTGTATTGTGCTGTGGGCCTGGACACAGCTGTTAGTTCCGACATATGGGACATTCCTTAATGTGGGCCTTGCCCCATTTTCTTGCCTGTGTGAGGGACATTACGGAGGTGGTGGCCTACAGATTCTAATACAGTGGGTGGCAATATGTCACAGGACAGGACATGTTGAGACAGCCAACCAACATGGGGGATATATCCCCAGAATTGTGAACAGATTCTATGTCATCAGTGCTGTTATACACATGGTGGATTGATAGAATGACAGGGCTTGTGTGGATGTGCATTTAGTGTGTGACATCACGACTCACAGTGATATTTCTCTGACATACCTCTCCATTTGCATGCTGTCCACAGACTGGCCACATGTCTGCCTGTTATGTTTTGTGTGTTCACCAGACAGTTGGTGTCCTTGGTAAATCAGTTGTGGACTCTGGGGAATGCAGTCAGTAAATACTCAAATCTATTGGTATTACAGACATCATATTCCTCATAAAGGAGGTTACAACAAACCTAGTGACATCTGCAATTGTCTCAATGTATGACAGCAGTATGTCCAATCTACCCCTGTTTTTGTGCCTCTGTTCCCACCTAGTGATACAGGGGTTGATGCTGAGCTTAGTGAGTGGGGAACGTTATCAAAGGGTTTGGCCAGATCAATGTAGGCTGTATGTGTCACCTTGCCTTCATCCACAGCTCAGGTGACTGGAACCAAGAAATTGACCAAGTTGAATGAGCAGGTATGACCTACCCTTCACAAAAGTAAACTGTGTGGGATCGTGAGTCTGCAGATTCCCATATCCCTGTTTATTAGGTGCATGATCATGCATTTCATAGCTTCACATAACAGACTTATCAGGCAGTTCGGGCAGTATTTCCCAGGGTCTGTAGTCACATCTCATTTGTGGAGAGGGATGACTGTAGCAGTACACAATTCAGTAGGGACAACGCTTGAGGTGAGGATGTGCTTGAACAGGGCACACAGGTAAGAAGCTAGGTCACTCTGCAGTTCATGTAGAACACAGCCAAGGATATTGTCAGGTCCCATAGAAGCTGTATTATTGGCCTTGGACAGTGGTGTTTTGACCTGTGCTACAGTAATACTGGGTGCCTGGCGGTGTACTGGTATTGTGATTGGTGCTTTGGTGGGGGGTGAGGGGTAATGTTTGCACTCAAGATGCCAGCCAGTATATTTGCATTATTTGTTGGCTCAGTCTGCAAGGTACCATTGTCTAGTAGCACAGAACAAATCTTGGTATCACCATGGAGATTCTTTACATAATTGTATGAGGCTTGTGGCTGTCTTTACTATGTGCTACAATTCTGTTCTCACAGCTAACTTAGTAGTATTTGATGAGGGATCTCAACTTTTCATTGAGGCTGATAATGGTTTATCTCCTGTCTTGGGATTTTACCTTATTCCATATTGGTTCCCCCCTTCTGCTGTACAGTTTCTTTATGGAAGAAGACCACCAGATCAGCTTTCTTTTTTTGGAGGTGAAGTTCCTGGTTGTATTGGGTAAGGTGGTATCCATGCATTTGTGTATGTGTTCATAGTGCATTGTTGTTTGATTCAGCTGTCATGCAACTAGTCTCCATTTGCATGGCTTCCGTGAGGTTAGTCACCTCTGATTTTATGAGATCATAGTTAGCTTTGGAAAGGCTTTTCATGGGGGTACCTGTGCAGGGGTGGGGGGTAGTAGGGCTGTGGATTTCCAAAGGTGATTCATTTGTGTTCTGATATAACAAGGGAGGAGTTGACTATTGGTGTAGAGCAACAGTTGCCCATGTTAGGGAGGACCAGGTCGATGTGATGAGCATGTGCATTGGTACATGAGTAGCTTTCCCAGTTAATGGTGGGGTAGTTGAAATAAACCAGTATGATAGTGTTAGGTTGGACACTAATATTCTCCAGGGTGTTTACGGACATGGAGTGTGAGTCTTGGGACATGTATGGGGACCTATAGCAGGCTACAACCTGCACCACTGTCTTACACAATGTCAGCTATGCCTGCAGGATCTGTAATGCATTATGTTGGTCTACCACTCTGGAGGTGTGTGCATCCTTTATGAATATGAAAATACCACCACCTTTGGAGCCTTAGTCCACGTTCTGCAGCCAAAAGTTGTGGAAGTATTTATAGGCTGGTACTGCAAGGGGTGCTTCCTGCTGCCTTTAAACAGGTCTCCATTACAGCACAGATGTCATTGTTCCCCATTTTAAGAAATACTTCCAGTAAGTGCATTTTCAGATTTAGAATTCAAGTGTGCAGCAGCATGACCCTTTGATTGCATGTCTTTGTAGCTGTCATATATTTTTGTATATTTATGTATACATATGTATATATATATATATATATATGTGTGCGTATATTTATTCACCTTTCCATATATATGTATGTATGCATATATGTGGATATAAATGTGGATGTTTATCTCTCTCTCTCTCTCTCTATATATATATATATATATATATATATATGTGTGTGTGTGTGTGTGTGTGTGTGTGTGTGTGTGTGTGTGTGTGTGTATTATATATGGATTTGTCCACATATATGCCTCTCCATACATATATACATGTATATATAGACTACCTGACTGATTCTATAGACTCATTTCCCTACTGTTGGATGACTGTACTAACTGGTATGTTTGGAATGTCATCACTATTTTGTAGGGCTCAGATGGTGTAATGGTACATTGCTTTGATCATAGTTTACAAAGCCCTGAGTCCAGGACTTGGCAGGCCTTATTATTTTGTTGCAAGGCAGAACAGTCCTGCTGTGGAGGGAGGGATAAGGGCAATAATTACAAGAGGTCTGTAGTTTGAGCCCCTTCACCCCTATTTACACAGCCTTTGGTCAGATTTGTTGCAGTAAGTGGTTCAGAGTGTGGATCCGATGTCCAACTGCACTACATACATTTGTATGTATATATATATATATATATATATATATATATATATATATATATATATATATATATTACACACACACACACACAC
The DNA here is from genome assembly GCF_019279795.1 of Protopterus annectens. Taxonomy (NCBI): domain Eukaryota; kingdom Metazoa; phylum Chordata; order Ceratodontiformes; family Protopteridae; genus Protopterus; species Protopterus annectens. The sequence goes on along the minus strand of NC_056729.1, from coordinate 1,997,220,314 downwards.
ACACATACACACACACACACACACACACACACACACACACACACATATATATATATATATATATATATATATATATATATATATATATATATAAATACATTTTCCCTACTGTTGAATGACTGTGCTGCATGATATGCTTGAAGAAACATTAGACATACCTTCAGCTCAGATGGCTTAGTGGTAAATTGCTGTGACTATGGTGTGCAGGGTACTGAGTTCAAGACTTGCAAGGCCTGATTATTTTGTTGCTGGGCAGAACAAGGGCTGTTGGATACAGAGTGCTTAAGGCACTTTTAAGCAGTTGTAAGCGGGTTTGCATGGTGGTAAGCAATACTAATTTCCAGTTAAATATGCTTACAGACAGCCTTAAAAGTGTTTCATCTGTGTAGGCATTGTTTAGTGCCACACAAACAGGCTTAATCCCTCTTACAACTGCTTAAAACAGCTTTCTCCCTCTTACTCCAGTGATAATTTCTTTAAAAGAAAAGAAAAAAGGGGTGATAGGAAAGTGGTGAAAAAGGGAGCAGACAGAGGGAAAGACAACAGGAAAAGTAGCTAGGGATGTGCAGGATGGGTGTAGGGAAGGCCCATAGCTGTCCATTTCTTCTACAGCAACAGCTGTGCATTTATACTGAATTTGGAGGTATATTTGGACACTCAAACCCCTGAGAGAGGGGTGAGGACAACTATAATATGTTGTGAAGCCAATTAGGCCAGATTACATGTGTCCAGTGGACATGTGTGAAATGGACAGTTATATATATGGGGAGAAATTTCTTGGGGGAACATTTTGCCCTTTTTTTAAGGTGAAAGTGGGATGTTTGGGAAGGATAGTAGGTATATTTGGGAAGGTAGATTGGCTAGGAAGACAGGCAAGATAGATAAGACAGCATACAGGGGCAGTATATAACACATGTGGGGGGTAAACACCTTGGACGGGGAGGGGTGTTTGGTAATCGGAAGCCCACGAGCCCCAAAATGGATACAGTGGGACTGAGATCCCCACCCATGGGCAGTCACCATTAGACCTTCACAGCCTCAAAGCTGGCTGTGCTGGGGGATGAACAGGAGGGGCACACTGACCATTTAAATGCACCACGTGGCCCTCAAGCTGACACAGCAGATTTCCAAGTTCCTTGCAGAGCTCGCTATACACCAGACCCTGGACTTGGCTTTAGGTGACAGGATCCTGTCCACACCCACACCCTGGGTGGGTGACCCCCATCTCCTGAGACCATTCCACCAGAAGGTGGTGCAGGACCAGCAGATGAGCAGGTCCTGGGGTGGGTAATAGACATGCTGAGGCCTGATGCCACAGCCAGATGAGGCAAGAGAGGCAGATCTACTGGGATCGACCTTCCTGGACGTGCTATAGTGCTGCAGTTTTAGAACATATGTTGGTTAGTAATAGTTAACATGTTCCAGGATTAGTTATAACAGCATGCATGAGTATTCCTATTAACCCAATATAACACATTTGGAACATTTGCATATCAAACAGAACACATGCATATATGGAACTTGCATATCAAACAGAACACATGCATATATGGAACCACAGTGGGCATTACACCAGCATGCAGGTTACATTGATAGCAATAGTCCACCAATGATGGTATTTGAACAGGGAATATTAATTGTAATACATTTCAATGTTTTTAGAACAACATGACACATGCCTCAAAAGTAGGTTTGGTGGAAAACATACCCATTCATTTATGTGTTTACATTATTGGTGAATATAAAGCGGGGGAGAGAAAGAGATGTCAGTTAACAAATTTAGATTTTTGCAGTGGTCACAGCTTTAATGATCATTGCTCTACTCGTTATTCTACAGGTATTATTACAACAGCTATAGCCTTGGGTTGGGCAGTAGTATATTTGTACATATTCTAATTACAGCCTTCTTATAGCTACTTTGAACTTTCTCTTACCAGGTAGACCTGTGGAGGGAATGTTTGTTAATACTACATGACTATTTCTACCCATATTCCCATAGACAGGGTTACATATGTGCACTCAAACTGTGTGTGTGTGTGTGTGTGTGTGTGTGTGTGTGTGTGTGTGTGTGTGTGTGTGTGTGTGTGTGTGTGTGCCTTGATTTCTATTAGTCACCCTGGTGCCTTGATTTCTATTAGTCACCCTGGTTGTTGTTAGCAGGGACCTGTAGCTGTGACAGCATAACACTTTTAAATATTTCTTGGGGGAGACCACTTGGTGTATGTACTTTTCTTACTGTCATTTGCAGCCTTGGTGTTGGACCATGGGTGTTGGGACACAGTATAACTACAGCCTTCTTCTAGCTACTTTATACCTTATCCTACCTGGGAGACATGTGAAGGGAATGTTTGTTGATACTACCTGACTGTTTCTACACATTTTTACAAAATCCTAGTTGAAATTATGCATACAGTTTATTACCACTCCTGGGATTTGAACCATGGCTGGATTTGAACCATGGCTGTTTCTGCTAAAAATATGACAAGTGTGCATTTCATCACAGGGAGCTACTGAGAAACTGCTGTTTTTTTTCCTTTAATGATTTCATTCTCATTCTCTCTTTGTTGTACGATCTGACTTTGTATTTACAACATTACATACCTGTTCATATAGCACAGTGTGGAAAACAGTGGTTAACACAACATTACTATTTAGATGTAAGATCTTGGTGCATGACATTTGTAATATAAGTTAATCCCATGTGTTAAACAACACTAACTTTGTCAGATGAGACTTGATTGTTTAATGCTTTCAGAGCTATAGTTGCTATGCATAACCTGTACACATTTCACATCATACCATACAAGAGTAAACACAACCAGTCCAGCGTTTAGATTTTTATTCACAGACAATTACATGTTATTAATATACGACCTATATGAGACTATTACTGTAATATTGTCTGCTTTATTCAGTTAAAACCATACCCAGTTTTAATAATGCCAGGTGACATTCTACTCCTTTATATTTATTTGGTATGTATAGTACAAGCTATATTGTTACTCACCAGCCTTGTGACGCAGCCTTTGCAACCTGCTGGCATGGGCTTCCTGGTTCGTAACCCACTCAGCTGGAGCTGTAATGAAAATAGAGAAACATTTATGCATACCTATCCATCACATACACAGGGTGGATGTTTGTAAACAGTTATTGCTATGAATATTTACATACTGCTGGGACATCACCCCTCTGTCTTGCTTCTTGGACCCACTGTTCCAAGAGCTCACTCTTCCTCCACTTCAAGTCAGCATAATGGTGCTGGACCTGCTCACCAGTCCAAGGGATACCAGTGGCACTGGTGAGATCACGGACGAGACTTTCCCAGGCTTCTGCTTTGTATTGGGAGTGCTGGTACTGGTCCTGCAGAAGTCTCACATCATAGTTTTTTACAAGGAGTCCTACGATGACCTTGGACACCTGTATGCCACAGCGCTGCACCCGAAAGTGCATGCCCTCTCCAATACCTGCCATACTACATACAGTGTGGAGCTACAACCAGTTATGAGCTGTATTCCTGCCTGTGAGGTTTAAATATGGCCAGTTTCCTGCCCTTTGCTGTCATTGGATGGTTTTGAATATGCTGAGCTAAGCTAAGCTATGGGCAAACATGCTTAGCTAAGGCTGGCAGCACTTAAATGGGCAGGTTCAGCACTGCTTACCAATGGGCAAATCCACATAGCTGGGCTACTCATTGCTTAGCATTCATATTTACACAATGCTCACACCCAGTCAGCATAGCTGTGCAATGCTTTGCATTGCTTATGTTTTATTTTATTGGACTACCACCTGTATGGGATTGATTCATCATTCACTACATATTATAAATTTGTTTACCTTCCTTGACATCCCACAATGTGCTTTCATTATATTTATTCTTGTGTGACTACACTGTATGGGGTACTCTGGTTGAGAAATATCAGTTACTTCCTATATAAATACACAAACAAATTAAAATTGTAATGATTTCACATACAAAATGGAAATGGCTTTGGTAATGCTTGAACCATGAATGACTACACACAAAGAATACGCTTTAACCACTACACTACTGCTTATGCTGGTTGACTATTGCTGTTTAACTTATCTTGCTGTTTCAGCTGGGCTAAGCATAGCTAGGCAATGGGCATGCAGATACACTTTAACTTTATTGCAGATGTGAAAAAAAAATTTATTTGTTGCATTTTTTACTTCGTACCCTTCAGAATATCCATGGTAATGCTAAACCTGTTATTCTACCAACTTTCTATAAGTTTGTAATGGCAACATTTCAGAGTTGTCCCTTATGGCGTTGTACAGATTTCTTATTCTAATGGGTTGTGAGGTGTGCGTTATATACTTTATACCCTTCAGAAAATTCATGCTAATGCTAAACCCATTATTCTATCAACGTTCTAAGTTTGTAATGGCAATTGTCCCTTATGGCTTTGTCTAGATTTCTTACTCTGACGGGTTGAGAGATATAACGAGCAATCTCACTCTATTTAAATTGCTGTACAGCAATTCTGGTGTGCAGGCGGCATGTGTATTGTGAGAGCATTGCTCTCAGACACACCCCCTGCACTCGTACACAGAACCATGTCCGTATTACAGCACGGCAGCACACCTTCATGAATATGCATGGCGGTCTGCCGTGCTGCATGGGAATGTTCCCTTCCATGCAAGAATAAGCTATTCTTGTACATTAGTTTGCTGAATCCTGGGGATTAAGTGTGTACCTGCTTTTGCTACTTTCAAGCCCAAACAAGAGCACTCAGGAGAAATTCTTAGAATATTACACATAAAGAGATCATGTATCATTGTAATATAATAGCTTATTGCATAATTCCACAGTAAAACACTTACATTTTTGTCATTGGTGAGTTAGTTGTGCTGTGGGCTGAGGTATCTTCTGTGTGAGTTAGCATATCCTCCCTTTGTTAAAATGGGTTTGTTTCAAGTGCTCCAGTTTTCTAAATTGTCCATAGGTGTGTATGTATGTGCTTGGAAAATAGAAGAAAGGCCTGACAATCTACTTCTGTTCCCCCTCTTACTCAATAAACTCTGCAGATGGCAGTGACTGTTCTCTGGGATCAAAAGGTTGCTATAGAAACTGGCTGTGAGTGATAAGCAGCTATGTCCATAGGTAACAGCTAGGCTAGCTGACTTGTGGGTCATTTTAAGCCTAGCCAGTTTACCTTTCAAAGGTTAGAATGAAACACTATAGTTTGTGTCTGTGAGGTAAATACATTAACCATTATTCCTACCCCCAAACCAAGAGTGAATAGATGGAACTACACAATATCTACCTATATGTGTATGAATGACAATCTATTCAAAAATAGTGACTGTAATATAGACTGTCTGTGTAGCTGACAACTGTTGAAACTGCTGATCAACATTTGTGTGAGATCTTTACATAACTGCAGATGGGGAATATGGCCTTTCCCTGCTATTATAAAATCTTGGAGTTAGAATATCTAATTAGTAGGGGCTGTGAGATGAGCAGGGGACTAGTCCTCCTGCAAAAAACATTCCCAGGATTCAATAAATTCTGTGTAGGACTAGCGCAAAGCCTACACAGTGTTCACATGTTTGCATGATAAGCAGCAACACTAATTGCATATGCATAGTGCGCATCATGCTTACACAAATACAAGCGAAGTTACATGGCCAGCAACAGTGTTGCTGGCCAGGAAACCATGTAAAGCAACAGGAAGACATAATAAACATGCAGACAAGTTTACCTTTGGAGAAACTAGCGGTACGAAATTTGAGGACTGCCACAATGATCACCAGGGCTAAAATGAATTAAATGAATGTAGTAGCAACACATTATAGAAAAGTGTACTCGGTGCAACATACACTACCACATGCTTTGGCATACTTAAATCAAGGATTTGTGGTGATCATTAAGGGTACATAGAATGCAGCATAAATGCACTAGTCTGGGGAAGTGTGTGTATTAAAAAGGGCCACAGACCTGAATGGTAGGAATTTAGAAAGAGGAACAGGACATGTGAAACATGGTAATGTACACCAGATAAGGGCATGTTAATGTGTGTACATTCCAAAGACAAGTCAGCAGCATAGCATTAATCACATATGTACATAGCACAGCACGTACTGGTGTTTACATCTCCTGTGTGAGTATATTTATATCTACACACATTATAGTGTATTATGTGACTGTCACACAAGGTTACCTATCAATGAAGATTGTTAGTGATATAAATATCCTGACATGAAAACTGGAGAGGGCATTTAGCAAGGATGGTATATACAACAGGGGTATGTGCATATGGTGAAGGTGTGCAAAGGAGTTGCTTGAATATGACTGAAATGTTAGCATAGCTCCCTACCAATCAGGGACACATAGCAATAGGCTCATGGACAACATTAGACAGAACCAGGCCCAATCATGGACAGTTTTAAAATAATACCACCATTAATCTGTGACTTTGACATAAAATATGTGATTGTAAGTTATTATACGTGTTCCATAGGAGCACAGTAGTACAACTGTAATGATTTGTAACTAATCTATAAGGGGAATTCAACATACCTTCCACAAAAATGACCACTTTTTGAAAGTGTTAAGAGGGACACTTTTACATCTGTAGTTTAAATTAGGGGTAATCCTGGTCAGTTGAGAGGTTTGTATGACATGTATATGCTACAATCCACACCTTCAAGAACATAACCCATGCCATCAGTGTTGTCAATGAGCTGTGTATTTACTGGGTGCATCACAGAAAGATGTATCACACATACATCTTGTACAATACCTTGAAGGGAAGTCTGCATTGTCAACTCCTAATGGTTTTACATCACAAATAACACTTATGTATGGCTGAACAGATGAGTGGGAGCTCACTGTGCCAAATGTGATACACTTGAGTAAAGCATCCCTGGGTGACATAGGTATCAGCCATATGGATAACAACACTTAAAAACAACACACTACTATGAATGGATTCCCTACACACAGCTGTGTGTTGCATGCATCTGACACATGTAATACCAATGGATATTATCTGCAGCATCTGCAACTGATGTGTGAATTAAGTATTGATCCTTAATAATAAATGGTACAGCACTATGAGAGACTGATGGCAATGCATCAGTTATGTCCATGTGCACAGAAACTACAGCACTGCAAAGTCTAGTGTAAATAAGTGAGGAAGCTGTCACTGTGATATTGTTCATATACCAAACAATACGTGGAGCACACATTCTGTCAGCACATGTCAAACTCAAGACATGTGCCACATGATCACTGTCACCCTGGCATTGCCATGGAAAATGTTATACTCCCATGAAATCCTGACATGCATGCATGCGTATTCATGCACACTATCAAGTGGTAATACTTATGTGATGTACTGGTACATCTGTGAAGTACAGCCGCACTGTAGTTGTACCTAGGATACAATTGAACATTTATAGGTGCATAGGAGAGTACTAGGCTAAAGTCTCAAGATCCCATAAAAGTCTAGCCATATTTAACATGAGTTATACAATTTTCAATAGCTATGTGAACTGCCTCTATCGATGAGGGACATAAGCACAACAACATGAGTACAATCATGATTAACCATCCATTGATCTAAGTTGCACTTGAAGACGGTCAGGAAAGGCCTATGCTTTACATAAATGGCAAGCATGTTCCAGAGAAGGGGGAGTGTCTGAGAGATGTATCTAACTTGTCAACATGATTAATTATGCCAGATGCTAGGTTAACATCCTTGGAATGAGTGACCTTTGTGCAGTTTGCTTAACAATGTGTAACATTGCCATCAGGGCTAAATTGGAGGGGTTCCCTGTAGGTCAGACACAGATTGACCCTTAGTAGCCTGTTGTAGATATAATACACTGATAGGGCTTTAAATCTTTCTGCATATGACTTGTTATTTACACCATGTATCTTCATTGTGCAAAAACTCTAGGGCTGCTCCAGCTGTTGCAGATGTATGGTGAGGTACATGCAAAAGGGTGCATTGTACTAAATTACTGGTGTGATGAGGGCAAATTTCAACCACATTATGATGTCCTTTTCTGTGGATGACCTGCTAATATTTATGAGTTGCACTGCATAAAAGAGATTTGTCACCACTGAGGACACATGATGGTCAAAGTTCCAATTACTGTCTAACTGAGCACCCAGATCACGTACCACTGGGTATACACATAGGGATGCGCTGTCTATACTGTAATTAGCTTGGATATTTGCTTTCCAAAATGGAAAAATTATGCTTCTGTGTTCCTTTAGTGTGTTTCCATGGATCTGACACCAATCATTTTGTGCGTTACTACTTTCTGCAGTATATCAATAGTGTTTGTGGATTCAATGATTGTCCATATTTTTTAGTCATCCACAAAGTTGGTAAGACAAAGGCTGTCCAAGTTTTTCCTGACTTCAGAGGATAAATACCAAACAGGAAAGGGCCTAGTACACAACCCTGTGGTATGGCCCTGGTCACTGGCCTCTTGCTAGAGGTGAATTCATATACTTTGACAGTATGTGCCCTGTCAGGGATCAATTTGGATACTCACCTGGTGACATAGGTGTTTATGCCCAGGTGTGACAGTGTGTCTGTAATACCTGAGTGTGCGTATCTGTCAAATGCCTTGGCACAGTCTAGTTAGGTGGGATGCACAGTCTTTCTCACATCAATCCCCTTGGTGACCTTCTTGAAGAAGCCAAACAGATTTAACAGGCATGATGTATCCTTAACAAATCAAAAATGGGTTGGGTACACAGTCGAGAGATTACCTGTATCCTTTTTGATAAGGTCCATGATGATTCCTTTGATTGCTTTAATTGCCTTACAGATGAGACAAGTCAGCCTTATGAGTCTATAATTCCCTGAGTCAGGTGATGGTCTCTCCCTGTTCAGATGGGTGACTGTTGCTGTATACCCTTTTGCCAGAACATAGTCTGTCTGGATGCTGTGGTTAAGCAGGGATCCAACTGTGTCTACTAGGTCAGGTTTCAAGTTATTGAAAAGGTAAACTAGGATATCTTCAGGGCACATTGATGATATGTTTTTCTCCCTAGAGAGTGTGCAGATGAGCTGATCTCGTTTGAAAATAAGCTGAGTAATGTTTGCATGTATACTTTGGGTGATGTACAGTGTGAAGTTTGATCCAAATCTGTCATCCAGAAGATTGTCTATTTCTTGTGGTTGAGTATGGGTTGTGCCATACACACACAGCTCTGTGCTTAGTTGTCTATTCCCCATAATATTTTGTGCTTATTTAAAAAAATGATTTGTGACAACACCTCCAAATACACCCTTGGGTATGCATCACAAGCCACAAAGTGGAAGTGTTCACACAGTCATACAACTTTATCTATGTCATATAATTACAAGAATAGCACATCATATGCATATATATATTTAACTGCAAAGCTGTGTGTAAGCACCCTGATACCATATATGGACACATTACAAATGAGTTGGATGTGGGTCATGCAGAACAGCTACTGACACAAATGCTGACAGTCACACAATGCTGCTGGGGACCTCTTCAATAATCTTTGTGAATAGTAACAAAATTGTGCAAACAATGAATTCACCAAGGTTGCAACTGAGTCTGATCTACTTATATGTTTGTGTATATAACAGCATTACAACATGTGGATGAAACAAGATGTTTGTGTCCATGTAAACAGTATGACATTATACTGATGTATCTCAAAGAGCATTTAATAATGATAGGTATATGCATGCACACCTGTGCCATACTGCAAGTGTCACTGTGATGCTTGAATGAGAACTGAGTAGAATGTTGATATAGTCCACTACAAAAACACATGCCTTAGAAAGCAAACAATATACATAGCATCACCCTATGTAAACAGTTCTCAGGAGGCATATTAATACAACTGTTATAGAAGGAAAATGTAATCAAATGGCAGCAGCGGCCATCAATTCATAACCTCAAGTCACAGATTGAAGTACATTGTTGTAGGGCTACCATACATCCACACCTTAACATATCACATGTAAATGACAGCAATAGTGATGTGCAATGTTCATAGGGTCATAGGACATTACTCGGCTAACAGCCAAGATCACATAAAATTCTAGCCATTATTATGGCATTTAAACAACAATCACTATATTTATATGACAGAAGATAGTAAGGGTACATGCATATGAGTGCATGTGTTTCATTGTATTACATATTGACTCTGTCTATATGTGACATGTGCACCACCCCATGACAGAATTAGCAATTGCACATCCAGTGGCAATGAGACAATGATACATATACCACCATATTTCTCAACGAGATTAATATTGCCTATTAGGGTATCAAAGTTGTGCTGGATGAGCTGCTCCTGTTTGACATCTCACAGGACTTATACAATTTTTTCAGGGTCCTGAACCACATTATTCCAAAAATTTTGGGGATTCCTAAGATCCACTCCAATATAGATGATCCGCCGATGAGACCTATTATTGCAGCGGGTGGCTCAACTATGGAACCATTGGCAAAATACATTGATGTTAAGTTAAAACAAATGTTTAGTGACTTTCATCACATTGTAGGTGACTCCTGGGACCTTTTATACAAACTCTGTAAGATATATACTAATCAGGATTACATTTTTACCACGAGTGATTCCCCACAATGAAGGCCTGCGATAGTTTGGGGAAATGGTCAGCAGATTTGGCCATATTAGTGAAATGGAAACATCACTGATCCAGAAATTCATGGACATTGTTCTTAGTAACAACTTTTTGGTATTTAATGGTGAATACTTTAAACAACAACTTGGTGTCACTATGGGGGCAACTTGCGCCCTCACATTTACCAACGCTGTTCTAGTTAAATGAGAGCTGGACAATTTATTTAAACTACCAGCCTTTCAAAAGTGCATTGGATACTTCAGGTACTTGGATGACTTGTTTTTTATTTGGCAAGGTACAGAAATGGAATTCAGTGAGTTTATGGTTCAGTCAAAAAACACAACAGCTAGTGTGCAGAGCTCTCCTCAATAAAAAGCTTCAAGTCAAATAATCAAAAAAAGAGAGAGCATCATGACTGCAGCAGGATTTACAACAAGAGATTATTAATTTTTGTAAGTGCTTTCACGTCACAACGGACACTTCTTCAGACTTCAGTAAAATCATTACAAAAATTACAGCATATTTATAGTACTAAAGACAATCAATTAAGCTGTCAGCTGGAAGCAATGAGAGACGATCAATCAATTAAAATCACTATAAAATATTTTAAAAGGATATGTATGTGCCTAAACCAAAATATGTGCAAAAAGTGCTATAGCTTAAAACATATATATGTCATTTAATATATATATATACATATGTTTACAAAATACAATAAAATAATCTGTCTAAAACCTACATCATAAATAAAATTAGGTCCATGCACACTTAGGATTCCAGCTAAATTAATACTTCAGAGGTCTATCAGCTAAAAATGGTTTGAGTGCTACCTTGTCATTGAGACCAAAGCCCTTGTCTGCATGCATCCTAATTATCCATTTTATTTCTTTTTGTTCTGTATGGTTCTGAAAATTACCTAACCTATATGTTCGGGGAGTTAGTTCTATTCCTAGAAATAAAAAATCTATGTGTAGTGCCAAACTCTAAGATGTGTCTAGCTAAGGCATTCCCTTCGTCCTCCTTATTAATAGCATAGATATGCACCCTAAATCTATCTCTCAAGGTCCGATTAGTCATTCCTATGTAAAAACATGGGCATTTGGTACAGTAAGCAAGATATATAAGGTCCCTACTCATACAATCAGCATACTGTCTAAACGTATAAGTATATTTAGTGGTAGGATGTGTAAATTTGTCTTGATTACACATATATTGGCAATGGTTGCATCATCTACAAGCAAAAGTTTCTTGTCTCTGAGAGATAACAGAATTCTTAATAGGCTTAACATCCTTATAGCACAGTAATCTTTTCAATGATTTGTTATTCCGGTATGAAAAAATAGGTTGTAACCCCACTATATTACTTATTTTCTCATCTGATGTTAAAATTCTCCAATTCTTATTGATAATGTCACATATGACCTTATTATTATTGGTGTAGGGTATTACCATCCTGCATTCATTCATTGCTCTAATATTATTACCGTTGTGTCTTATATTATTAGCTCTATCATGATTTCTAAAATATGGTCTACCTTTCTTAGATCTATCTATAAATTCTGGTGTGTCTAACTTATCATATTCATGGGGCATATAGCCTCTTTCCTTTAGCTCATTTTTCAATACTAAAAGTGCTCCTTTGCAGCTAGAATGTGAGCTAGTTAGTCTGGATACTCTTAAGCCCTGACTCTGTAGTACATTTATAGATATATATATATATATATATATATATATATATATATATATATATATATATATATATACTGAGGATGCATGCTCTGCCTGTGTAGTAGATTGTTCCTTCTACATTCTTTCTTATAAATCTCAGTACAAATCACATCATCATTCTTGATCAAGGACACATCCATCGAGACCATATGTTCAAGTTTCCAAAAATTTGAACAAAACAAAACAGCAAAAATCTACATTTTTACATGTGAGGGGGGCAAGACGCCTGCACCACCCATGACTGGGACCATGTCCCCCACACCACCTACAAATTATATATACCAACTAACTCCAAGATCACACTACAGTGAGAAAAAAGGGCAAATTCCCTAAGCCTCATTATACCACAATCTCAATACATATGCTTCGGGTTGTTGGAAAGTCAAACATACAGTTATGAATATATGAATTTTGAGTTTCTGAAAACTGGATCATCTGACATAAATCCATATATATATATATATATGTGTGTGTGTGTGTGTGTGTGTGTGTGTGTGTGTGTATTATGTATTATATAGTGCATATTTTACATTATGTACTAAGGCAAATTACATTATAAAGAATTTACAAGCTATCATGAGTATTCATTTTACTTATGGTTTTACTTTTTTTTTTTTCTTTCTGTTTTGTTAGAAATTACAGTGTATGAAATTCTACAAAGGGCTTCTTTGCCACTCTATAATAGCGGATGTGATCTGATAACAGATGTGAAAAATAATTGATTTTTTTCTAGTCAAACCAATGCTTACAGTGGGTTCACTATAGCTGTGCCTCTCCCAGTACTCAAAATGCTAATTACATATTCCTGCTGCTATACGCCGAACTTCTGCTTCATCATCACTTACACACATCTGTTTCCCACAAAATCCATATGCACAACTATGCATGATTTTATTTCTACAGCACAGTTTCATCTGGAAATATTCAGAAAGATTATAGCTCAGACACCTGCAATTCATCATCTGTTAATGCCTTTCAATCACATTTAAACTTCGATACAATGAATACTTCTAAAATATAGCATTGCTATCTAGGAGGTACTAAGGAAAAGCAGTTTAGTGCAAATTAAGCTCCTCAACAACAGCTTCTGTGTAAGAAGCAGATAAACTTTCTTTTATCGGTTGTTTATATTTAGAACAAGCTTTCTGCATGGAAGATTTACAGAAACAGTTAAAAATCATTAGGAAGCAAAGCTTAAGAAAACATACAGATGCTATTTTTGTAAAACTGTTTTTAAAGTGCTTTGAATTATGGAATATATTACAGATATATTATAGATATCTCTCTCAACTAATCACAGTTATGACTGGCTTCTAACTAGGAAAAAGACTAGCATTTTAACTTCTATAAATCTGTATTAAAGATTGTGAGTGTGGAGTACTGTCTCGCGTGGAAACATGTATTAGATAAGTAACATGACAATCATCTAAAGGGCTTCTGTTTTACATAAACTGCTATACATATGTAGTCTGCATGAGAATATCTGCCATTTCAAAATAGTGAAAACTGCATCAGTATTATGTATGAGTATCATCCTTAAGTATATCACAGCATGCTAAGGATATGAGTTTCAAGTAAGCTGTCTTCTTTATTTATGACACAGATTCCTTCAGTCTTCACATACATAGTGTGGGACTGAGCAAAACATTTAGGTAGGCACTTGTTAAAATAGAAAATATGTGGACTGCATTAAAAGGAAAGTGATGATGAAGATAAACAGGAGGGGGTGATGATGATGATGATGATGATGATGATGATGGCAGTTATCCCCCAATATACCCCTCTAATAAAACAACAGATTTAATGGAATATTTGTATTAGAGTTTTGTCTTCTTACTAAGCTCCAAACCTGTAGACCGGGACATTTGCAAAGCACCGACAATTTTATTTAATTTGTATTTGTCTTCTGGGGTAGAGCACTAACCTCTGTGGAACTTTTTCAGATTCAGCCCAGGAGCACTGTCTGGTTAAGTGACATGCCCAGAGTCACACAATTAGGCAATGGAAGCTGAGGGAATCAAACCTTGTGCCACTGGATAACAGCTCTGTCATGTGCTAAGCCAACTGCCAGACAATATGTCAAATAAGATGCCAAAATTCCATTATACAAGATCAGTCAGGTAAATTGTCACTGGGTGAATATTGGACACTGCTCAGTCATTTTAGCCTGGGATAAATCAACATGTTCTGATTATTTTAGTGGTAATGCTCATTGTACTGTTGTTTTTTTTTTTTTTTTTGCCCACCAGTGATTAAAGCAAACAAATCATTGAACCAGACAGTGCTCCCATGCTGAGTCTGGAAAAAGACCATGTGGATCAGTGCTCTAGTCGAGTTAACAAAATAAAATAACAAGTCATCTATGTGAAGTAGGACCACAGATTGTTGAAAGGACTGACAGATATCAGTTACAAAAGCCAGAATGCTCCTGGGGTAGACAGTTAGAAAAAGCTTGTTTTAACCTTTTTAATTCTAATTTTGAATATCTGTAACACTGACCAAATCTGCTTCTATAGCACAATATGGAGATTGCTGTAATCCTATTTCATATAGATTTCATGACCACTAAAAATGAGTCCAGAGATGAGAAGAAGTGCTTTCTTCAGCACATTTACCTTGTTTTGCATTAATAGGAGCCTGAACATAATGCTCTCTGTACAGGGGGCTGGGGGAAGGGGGTGTTAAGGTCCAAGGCATGCAAAACTTATTCCATCTTTTTCAAATTCTATTTTTTTCTCCTAGAATGTCATGGAACAAGCATTGTATAAGGGCACCCACATCATTAACATTAGTAAATTTAATTTTTAGGGACTTTTTAAAGAAATATCAGAAAGATGCGTATTCTTCTTTATTGCCAGTTTCTTTAATCCATCCATTTTTTTCATTATGTATTTATTATTAAGACAAAAAGTTTAGTTGCATATATATCTGACATTTCTAATAATTAGATTTCATAACAGCATATATACATTGTACAAAATTTCCCTGCCAGATGCTAAGCAAAGATTTCAGGTTCTCCAAATGTCGATAAGTAGGTTGTTGAGTTTCACAGAGTTTCATAGAGCTGAACAGTCAAATTACATCTTGTTGTAAGCACCATATGGGTATCCAAAACTCCATGAGAATAGTTTCATGAATGGCCAGTACTTGATATGTTTCAGTCTGCAATGTTACTAGCAGTGGGGGAAGAAACTGCTGCTCAGGATACACTTAGCTTACCCCTCAGTGGATTTAGGAAAAAGTTGTTTGGGCAATTATGTCTACAGAATTAATTCTATTTGTTCAAGGAAATATGAAATCTGATTTATTGCTTTCAAGTCTGGGGAAAGTTAGACTGATACATCTGTGCATTCCAGTCTCTAAAGCTGAATGGACCAAGCTGCCAAGATACACCAGCCCAAGCATTCATTTGAGCATGCTAAAGGGTACCCCATAGACAGAATCTCTCACATACAACATTCCACTAAGCAGTTTTACACAGTAGTGCAACCATCTAATAATAGACCCTCTTTTGTCATGATTAAAAAATCAGTATCTAAACTTCTTATCCCTCATTTAAACAAGTCTTGACTGCATAGCACTACTACTGCTACCTCTAACACAACTTCACCTACATCTTCACCTACAAATAAGTTTGTTATCCTAGTTCCACATGTAGTCCCATAGGCACTCCTGAGGCTGTAGCCACACATTGTAATGCATCAGCGATAGGTAATTCTGCAGTTAGGCACACTGATGTTCCACTCACCAGGCTGTGGAGGGATAAGGTCATGGTCAGCTAGCTTTCTGGTTCCTAGATTTAAGATCAGATCAGAGTCTTTAGGTCCCTTCACAGCAAGCATGAGTATGCCCTTGTTGTCACCCATGTCTGGAGAATGGCCTTAAATGTGCTAACTGGGGGAAATACAAAGAAATATGGCTGAGTTCTACATATGTGCCCAAGGCAACTAATTCACTTTTCTTGAGCAGTAACTTGCCTTCTCCAAGAATGATGTCATAATTGCAAAGAAAAATAATTGATTTTAGTACTTGTCTTATTAAATGGTATAATTCCAGAGGGATCTCAGGTGTACAGCATGGCAGGCAATAACTGGTAGGCCAGCCTTTTTGCCAGCTTTACCTCTCTCCAAAGAACTTCTGCATATTGGTTAAGACAATTTCTGCCCACAAAATGTTTTTTTTTTATGCAAAGTATATTTGATCGATATCCCATCCTCACAAATTCTAATCCATATCACGTTAAGATCATTCTGCTCAGTTTTAGAAGTCAGAGCAACAAAGATGCTAATGTACATTCCTGTATATGTTGTTACAGAAATTCGGTTTCAGTGCTTGTAGCACTACTTCTAAGATGTGGTACAGTATCTTTCAGCTTTTGTGACCGTCTTGCATCTGTGGAGGTGTATCTTTTTTTTTTTTGTTCATCCACCCACGTGTCAGCTTGGCTAAAATTCATAAAGATTCTGAATTCAAGTTCCCTGATATTCAGGTCACATTTGAAAAGTCAGTTACCAAACCACTGCCAGTTCTAGATCTCATTCAATGTCAACTGAAGTCCAAAGCTAGTACCTTTCAAGTCAGATTCCATATCTGTTAATCCAAATAATTCTAATTATAAGTGATTTTAATTACATATCCATCATCTGGCAATCTTGCACAACTAGCAATAAATAGTCCAGTACAACATGTTCAACAATTCATTAATACCACCTCCAAGATCAAACTGTCCTCTGAAAGAGAGAAACAGAGAGAGAGAAAGAGAAATATACCTGGCCTTGTCTTTATGAATGCTACCTTTGTTTGTAGAATTGCTAATATTATCCTATTCTTAATCCAATCTGGCCAATAGACTGCCATGTTTTCCCCTCAGAAGTAGTACCAAGTTGCCCTTAAATTCAGCAATATTCAAGGACTCTCTAAAGCCAGCCTTATAGTCATATCTGAGGATCTCAAGAATTTCAAAACAACTTTGGACAAGGCCCTTGCTGACCCATCTCTGACCCACCACATTTGGACATGATTTTTACAGCCATCTCAATCCATGCATAAGTAAGTCAGTACCTATTAGACATAATTATGGGGAGAAATTTAGGAGTAAACCCCAATGGTACAACTGTCAGGTAAAAAAATATACAAAAGGAGAAGAAAATTATATGGTTTGTATAAACAATTCTCCTCCATCGGTAATTAGAAAGACTAAAAGCAGGTCTGTATGGATCTTAAAAACATAATTTGGAAGAGTAAGGCTGAATATGAATTGAAGGTAGCCAACTCTTCAAAGGAGAATCATAAGGATTTTTTCAGCTATATTAGGAGTATTTGAAATAATGTCCAATATTGCAATGAACTCATAGACAGAACATAATTATCTGTTCTGTTGCAGGAGCCATAGTAAATGTATTTTCAAAAAAAATGAGCTCAAATTGTTCTCCTTCCTCAGACCTCATTGTCCTCTTGCTTGAATCTTTTAACACTGTTCATCCAGTTATCACTACAGGCCAGATCCTGGAAGCCTTCACCAAAACTAAAAATAACAGTTCCAAGGACCCATATAGTATTGCAGGCTGCCTTATGTTAGCACAAAGTACATTATTGATGAATCTCTTCTAAAGCACTTTTCATCTCATCATCTCCACAAGGTTAGTGCATGAGAAGGGGAGAACAGTGTATGTGATGCCTCTACTTAAAAGTGATATTGTAACTAGGATTGGAAATTATTTTCCTTTGGCCACAGTAATATTATCTGTAAAACCATAAGAGTAGATTTTAGTCATTCTCATTAATGGTGAAGTTGATATCTTAAAAATAATCAAGGCTTCTCGTTGTGGTTTTTTGAAGGTAAGACATATATGCGTAATTTGGTTGAGGGTGTGACTGATGCATCAAGACTGATCATTGTTACCATGGCACTTATTTGCACAATTTTAAATCATTTGACATGATTCCTTAGGAAGACATTGTTGATAAACATAACAGGTTAAATATTGTTTTATACTTTTATTTTTATTCATTTGTTAACCAGATAAGCGCACTTTTCAGGGTAACTTGAGAGCATTGACTGGTTAAGCGACTTGCTTATTCACACAGTAGGCAAATAGAGGTAGAAAGAATTAAACCCATGAAGCAGCTTGTTAACAGCAGAGAACTGTAATTATTTGTGCTAAGTGATAGGTAATATTAACCCCATATTACTCAGTGGGCTGTTTTTTTCTTTAATTGTACACACAAAGAGAGGTTTGGTGGTACCTTCTCATCTAATGGATTACTCAGCAGAGGATTCCCTCAAGGTATTGTGCACAGTCCCTTTCTCTTTAGCATCTATTTCAATGAAGTAAAGACAGATGTTCATGTTTTGTGGTTGGCGAAGTTTGTGGATAATTGGTAATTCTATGTCATTATTGATTCTCCTATGTAGTCTTATATTTGGGGTTAGATTGAGTTAACGTGATATTCTGACCATGGTTTTATACTTAAGGCAAAAATGCGGTGCAGGCACAGTTGGGCAGCAAATCTTTTCCTTCAATTATCACACAAATGGAAACCTGCTTAAGGTCAATATACTTGTTAGAGATTAAGGGAATTTTGTTGAAAATTATCTGTCTTTTGATCATCAATAATCGGTTATAGTAAGGAATCTTTTCTCTTTACCCAATTAATTATCAAAGGTATATTCTCAATATCCAAAATAGTCTTATCACTACCTTCTTTTCTCCCTTATTAGATTGGTCATTAAATATAACTTTCTGATTGCTACCCATCTTACGAAACATGTACCCTAGATTGAAAGACCTCAACATTTCCTGACCAACAGAATCAAATGGCTATGCTCCCTTTGCTATCCAAACAGATTAAAATGTCTTTCAATCTTTTTCATCTCATACAGACTCCTACATGGTGATCTGTGTTTTAATTTTACAGCTGTGAATGTCTGAGTTTTACTTGATTTTCTTCACCTCAGAAACACTAGTAATATTAGGAACTCCCATTCCAAAACACACAAAATGCATGGTAACATAAATAGGAGTTATTTTAAGGATAGGTTCATTACACAAAGGAGTCCCTGCCTGTGGAATACATTTCCATTGCATGGTAAATGGTGTAACAACTTAACCAACTTCAGCTAAAGTCTTCATGATTGGGTGGGTTCACATAAATTTACTTCAGGGATTAGAAATATGGCCCTTTTATCAAGAAGGGAGAAAAGCCTACCAATAATACATCTTACAGTGCATTGCCAGGCTGTATATTTTTGTTCAGACTGCCAATCTGGTACAAATCTATGAGTCTATGTGTAAAAAGAAAAAATGATATAGTTTTGTTTATGCTCTCCACTAACTAAAACTCTGCTAACACACTTCTCGTTTCACATCTTGTTTATAACTTCATCCTTCATTCTTTAACCTTCAGACATTCTCTGGCTAGCCTTATAGATCTCCTTCCCTCTAGATTACCTTCTCCCAGCCATATCCTTCCTGACAATGCTTTCTTAATATTCTGCATCACTGTCCTATACATCAACCATCCTTCCCGATTTAAATGAAAAATGTATTACAGCATTGAAAAAATATAACAAATCATTTAGAAAGTTCTAATCAGCGGGCAGTGAAATCCTACTTTCTAAAATGTTCATGTGTTATTGTCAAATTAATTTCTAGGTATTTAACCAAAGGACTCTTCTGCTCTGACTATGAAGTAAAATTTTATATTTTATTAAAAATGAAAGAAATGTATATAATCAAACATGAGAAATCTATCTCCCCACAAGGTGCTTTCAAGAGTTTCAGTGAGTATTCATGCTATACTTACTTCTAAAAATCATCCAAGTTGCTTTAGTTTGGTTTAATGCATATGATTTTTAAAATGCTAATTCATGACCATTGTAAAGAATTGTGGGTAGTTTTTAAAGGAACTTTTGGAATGTCTCATACAGTGAATAACTGTCAGCAGTTTTGTATAACCCCATCTGATAATCATGCATTGGTCAGTAATATACAAAAGTTGTATAAAAATTCTTCCAGCAAAGGAACAGAAATACAATAAACAGCTGATGAACTGCAAAACCACTCAACAAACTAATAAACAAAAAAGAACGAAGTACAGGACATAAGACCACAAAGACCACAGCTTTGTAAAAATATGTTATATTTAATAATAGAATATTAGCGCTTTCATCTTATATGATTAAGACTTTATCAGACAACTAGAATAAAAAGGATCCATATTTAAAAATGACATGTTCTTTTTCTGCCAAAAATCTCTCCCAAATCTTCTTAAAGGTACATATCCCCCCAAAAAATTCATATAAATAAAAATACAGTGAATACAATAAATGTAAAAAAAACTAATAATACATATAAAAATACAAACAAAATCAATTGCTTTTATTTATTATAAGCTTTTAATTTCAATAAATAAGAAATAGAAATATTACCATTCATACCAGGAAAAACGCAACATTTAATCTAAGCTGAGAAGCTAACTCTCTCTTCTCGAGAATAAAACCCCAAAGTCCCTCCCACATATGGTAGGAACAATCTGTTCAACAATAAAAAATTGAAACACACGTCCAGGATTTCAATTAATATGTTTTGCAAGGGCATTAGAATAGAATTTTTGATATCACGGAGATGCTGGTACATTCTCTCTTTTAATGCTCTCTCCGTTTTTTCCAACAAAAAAACAGGAACATAGCTGGGAAGTGGGAAAATAAACAACTCCCTTTGAGTTACAATTAAAATTACGCCAAATCTTAATAAAGTGCTATTAATGGAGTGCACCTCATTCACTTTATCAAAGTTACAGTAATTACATCTATGACACTGCTGCATACCTTTATTAACAGAATAGTTGATCATTGTTATATTTGATTCAAAAAAGGACTTAAAACTCATACCCTTTCTATAAACTACTATTGGATGGTCTCCTAATTTCTCAAATGTTTCAGTATTCTCTATCACAACACACCAATATTTAGTGAAAATAGACTTAATAACTTCACTAGTACAACTGTAGGAAGTAGGTGGAGTAAAGATGCTCTACTGAAAGCAGCATATTTTCAGATATTTCTTAAACTATTACAAAATACAGGAGAATAATTATTCTTTCTTAGCAAAACTTATCATATTTCACTGATAATAATCTAATACTGAAAACCTGAGACTTTTGTGAATTTTTATAGACATTTTCCTGTCAAATTACAGTGGAGACTTTTATACCTTGAGAAAATGAGCAATGCTAAGAACTTACACTCTGAAACTTCTCTGAAGAAGAAACTTCAGCTGATGTCTACCACTTTACAGGAACTGTCTCTTAAAATGGACAGATTCAAAGAAAACCTAGAAAATCTCAAAGAAAGCTGCCAGAAGCAAGCATATGCCCTTAAAGAAATGGGCCAACAACATCAGTTAAAAATAACTTACATAAAGACATTCTTAACTGATATATATGGGAGATTGACAAAAGATGAAACTCAAACTGAATTCCTTCTCTAGCAAAATAACTTGCTATTCAACATAATAGATGATTTGGAAAACAGAGAAAGAAGGACAAATATTAGAATTTTTGGATTACCTGAAAAAAGTGAAGGTGAAGACATTATCTAGTTTTTAAATACTTGATACCAGAAATTTTAAACTTACAGGAAGGCTTTTCATATGGAATTGAAAGAGCACATAGAGTAAGAGGGAAGTCAATGCCAACATCACCTTCATTACCTTCCAGATCAATTGTAATAAAATCCATGTCTTATTTAGACAAAGAACTAGTGCTCGGTATTGCCTGGAGAAAAAGTCCCTTGAAGTACAAGTAGAGCCAGACTAGGTCTGGCAATGACTATTCCACCAGAGTGCTTGATTTGAGGAAGAAATGCTGGTACTTCTAAAACTACTCAAGCAGAATAACATCAAAGCACAACTAACCTATTCAGCAAAAATTAAAATCACTCTGGCTAATGAAGTGAGAACTTTTTACAACATAGAAGAAGCTTTCTTTTCATCATCAAACAAAAAAAAAAACAGCATAATAACTATACCAGAGGAAATGGATTGTTCTTCTCCTTCCTTAAAAAGATCCCTGGAAAAATACTTGGTTGAATGTTAAAATCAGAAACAAAAGACAGTCTCCACAGCAGGTAATAACATCAACTCTCTCAAAGTATCAACTTCTAAATGATTTATGTATTAATTATTATGTCATAATCTATTGCATTTAATTTGGCTTGATCTGATCATCATTACTAAATATTAAGGTCCAAACCTATTATTAACAGCACGATGGACAGATACATTCATCATATTACTATTAGAAACAGGTATCTAACATTTAAAATTTCTAAATAACTTGATTATAATTAGTATCAACCTCTAAATATGAATAAAATATTCCCAGTGTTTATATCCATGCTATCTGACATAAATAACAATAACTCTGCAAGATTTATAACCAGACAACAACATTTTATTTAAACAGTTTAAAATGAATATGTGTGTGTTTTATGTTAGCAAAGATTCCTTCATATTTAACCAAGTACTGCCATAAGAAGCAACATCTATCACAATGGTTAGCATAATGCTTGTTCTCACTGCCATTAACTTGACACTTTTATGAAATATCTAGTTTATTGTTTGATCCCTATCAGATAATTTAAAATATGTTAATTATATACATAGAAATCCATCTATTATATGTAATCAGAATACTGGAAAGGAGAAAGGAAAATTTTCCTACATACCAAATTACTAACCTGCAATTTAAACATTATTTTACTGTTCTGCTGCTTAAAATATGTTTCCCAAGAAAATAGAAGTGATTAGCATACTGTTTTCGTGTTTTAAGAACTGATAACTGTAAATAAAGGATGTTTTTTTTACTTTATTTAAGCTTCATTTACTTCATACACTTCATTTTCAAATTTATTTATTTCCTTTTCACTCAAAATCAAAAGATTCTATTTCTAGCAAAGAGGTAAAGCTTTTTACATACCTTGTGAGGGCTCACAAGCTCCTGTGTAGTTCCTTTGCTTACACACTGCTTGGTAGTTCAGGCTGAGGCCTCCTAAACTGTTTTGAAAGGCAGTAAGGAGAACTTTTTAGCAGATGTACTTCCCAAGCACATAGTGAACATTTTGGTCCCCTATGAAGTAAATAACATCTAGATGCATGGGAAACACTAACAGAACTAAATGTAAAACAAAACGGCCAATGGAATAACACACTAGCTGAAGATAAAAAATTGTTTTATTGCCAAACAAATAAAATAAGTAAGCACTTTCACTTTTGCTTCATCAGACCATATACACAGAGAGAAGAGCAACCTTTACTTATAGGAAATCCAATTACTAAGCAACTAATCTCATGCTAAGGGTCACAGTTAAAGGAGAAAGACATAATAAAACCACAGCGTGTGTAAAATTGTAAAGATCTGCAGAAACTGCATACAGAAAAATGCATACAAAGAGAAATTCAGCATGCAGAAAAACATCAATGTCATAAAACAAACACATAGAGACAAAAATATAAAAACAAAAATAAGCAAAAAATATAAAAAAGTATTTTGACTCCTAAGACTATGTCCTTTCAGAATGGGTCTAAGTGGGACTTTCTTGTTAAACCCACTACCCTGATCAGCTCTCAGTCTTATCATCCATCTACCCTCCCTGGTTTTAGTTAGATTCCAGATGTCTCCATCCCTAATGCTGGGCTAAATTCTGTCAATAACCATGAACCTGAAAGTGTGTCTGTTGTTAGTATTGATCACATGTTTAGAGAGGGCATTGGTGGCAGAGGCACAGCGTATGCTATATAAGTGTTTTCTAATTCTATCCGTCAAGGTTCTATTGTTTTTCCCACATAAAATGCTTTACAGGGCATGCAATAAGCAAGATAGATGACATGCACAGTCATACAGGTAGCCCCTATCCTAAAACTAAACCTATGACCAGTGTCAGGATGCTCAAAGTATTCACTTCTGTCTATGAAACTGCAAAAGTTACAATTACCACAGATTGTCATAGTCCCTTCAGTCACACTCACATCATGCTTGTAACTGTCTGGATAGCACAACAACCACTTCAAGCTCTTCTTGTTCTTGTAAAGGAATCTAGGTGTGTCACATACTATTCTTTTGATACTGGGGTCAGTGGTTAACAAGCCCCAGTGTTTCCTAATAATGTTCATAGTCATCCTGGAATCTGTGATATAGCTAAGTGGAACAAAATGCTGGCAGGTGCAACAGATAATGGACATGCATTGTCCCCATCCTGTTCAGAAAAATACGGTTTTGCTATATTGGCCCTAAGGGGGGGAATGGTGGTTAGTACCACATCAACCTCTCCTTCCTTATAACCTCTGTCCCGTTGTCTACCCCCTAGCTGTAAGTTCCCAATTGAAACCTTCTTCTGTCCCATTTAATCTAGAAGCTTGAAGCGCCTGTCCCTTCACTATGTTTCTAAACACATGAAGAGGGTGCCTACTGTGTCTGTGGAGCAAAGAGTTCCTATAACATGACACTCTATAAATTCCTGTGCACAATGACCCATCTGCTTGTTTGTTTATAAGTATATCTAGGAATTCAATCCCTGTCTCTGAATATATCAATAAAAACTTCAAAATGTTGGTGGTCAGATTTAAGTCATGATGGAACTCAATCAGGTCCTCAACCCCACCTGTCCAAATAAAAAACAAATCATCTACAAATCTACTGTAAAATGGAATATACCATTGAAAGCTAGAGGTGGGGATGTGTGGGGGTGTAACCCTCCATTCAGTTTGAGTAGATATTGTCTTCTGGAGAGAGTTAGTCATTGGTGTTGCAACTGTGCATGTCTATTGTTTAAAATATATTGTTTTGAAGTTTTTGGTAAAATACAAGGTAGGGGGATACACCCCCCCCCCACAGCCCCAATGTACGGGAGCCCCCCACCTCCTAACTATATATACTAACTCCAGGATCAGACTACAGTGGGGAAATGGTCATATACCTTTTACTTGCCTAACAGTACACTACACAGTGCCATATATACTAACTGCAGTTCAGTGAAATGAGATTCAGCGAAATGCATTTTCAGTAATTTGTGTTTTCATCGATGTGGTTGGGGGTGAAATGAAATTCAGTGAAATGAGATTAAGCAAAACAAAGTAAACCCATATATATATATATATATATATATATATATATATATATATATATATATATATATTTATTTATTTATTTATTAGCTTTCTTCAAATTATTCTTGAACATTTTGTTGTGACTTATTAACAAGTGTTTGTAGTAAGGAAGATTACTGGTTGCTTCTTGTTTACTTCGTTGTTTTAAGTATGTATGATCATAACTAACAGGATAGCTGGATAACTCTGTCTGTTTGGAGTGGATACTTATTTTATGCATTCTCTGAGCAATATATAGAAATCATTTAGTCATAACATGACAAGATAGTAATGCATATTGTAAATAACCTCAGTTAGTACCTTTCTCCTTTGAGCTTATTCAGGACAGTTGCCTTGTACTTCATGGCATTATTATGAAAGACAGGTTCATCCTATACCTAATTACTGAACTTCTAATTTCCCTTGCTCACCATGGATGTTTCACATGGATATATGGAACAAAACTAAATTGTAGTACAGTATTGTATTGTTTGCTTTGACTTATGATAAAATTAATGCCTAATTGTTTCAGCCTGTTAATAAGAAATTTAAGTAAGACTGACAACAGAAACTGATTGGGCAGTAAGTTACTGGCAATATAGTGATAATGTCCTTTGGAAATATAGGCTTTATGCATGTAGGAAAAGTGACTTGTACTACTTATCCAATTAGAAGGATCAGGAAAATTTTGATAACTAAAAACACATACTTATGAAAGGGCCAATGTCTAGGTTTCCTTGTTACATTGAAAAATAATAGCTGTCAATACTATTAAGTAATATTCAAAAATGCTTAAAATAAGTTAGCTAATGCTGAAAGTTCTGAGTTTATGGAATTATTAATTCTGTTATACTTGTATTAGGAAATATTAAACCCAAGTGTTTTATGGTAATATATTTTTTTAACCAATGATGTTTATTATTATTATTATTATTTTTATTTTTATTTATTATGTGTTCTCATTTACTATTGAATAACTTAGATAAAACAATAGGTCTGTAAGTTAGGTGTACATCTGTTCCTTCTAGAGTAACACATAAGGAAAATGCTTGGATCTTTCTCTTATAATAATCTGTAAATACAGGTTATAATTTTGTCAAAATACTAGTCATAAAATAGAACTAGTGACATATTCCAATCATACATTATGGAAAGGTTCACTTTAAATATATATTTGATTGGAAGACATATCTGACTGATAGAATATCAATTCCTTATAAAGTATAAATAAAGCTTTCTAATGACATTCAGTTTGTTTTACTAAC
This sequence comes from Protopterus annectens, assembly GCF_019279795.1. Classification (NCBI taxonomy): domain Eukaryota; kingdom Metazoa; phylum Chordata; order Ceratodontiformes; family Protopteridae; genus Protopterus; species Protopterus annectens. The sequence continues at coordinate 1,997,193,557 of NC_056729.1, read as the reverse complement.
AAATTTAAGTTTAGAGTAGTGAACTTTGTAACTTAAGTATATTCAAGAATTGGTTGTTAAAATTATATTTTTGCTATCTCATCTTAGAGATGATGTGTTAAAAAGTCACTATTAATTCTTATTTACAGCTCAATAGGGAGTGTGTTTATTTTCTTTAAGGAAAGAAAGGTAGTCCAATGGATCAACACTTATCTGTTGGACTAGGAATGTTATTCATTCCATGGTTTAAATGGAAATTTATTATTCTTAAATTTAATATGCTTTATACTACATTTTTCAAAATGTATCTTTATTTCTGTGCCTGTTTTAACCCTCATTAAATATTTGAAAGTAAAGGAAAATGGTTTGAAAATCACATCTGCATATATTAATATCTGCCTTACATATGATTTGAGAGAGGGATATTGGGTGATGAGGGGAAGATACTTATATTCAATCTATAACCTCATCCAAAATCTCACATGGGTTTATCACTTTTATGTTTAAAAAGTAATGGATTGAACAACTCAAGAAAGGTATCAAACATAATCTTCTTCGTATCCCGGTTAGGGGTTGCCACAATGGATTACCTGTCTGCTTATGATTGGCAGTGGAGTTTTATGGTGTTGAGTTTCCAGCCCAGTGCCCAACCTTCCACAGAAGGCACACACATGCATGCACTCTCACCTAGGGCCAATTTAGAGTGTCCAATTCACCTACAGCATGTCTTTTGTACGTGGGAGGAAACCAGAGCACCCGGAGGAAACCCACGCAACCACAGGGAGGACATGCAGACTCCACACAGAAGACACCCCAGCCAAGGATCGAACGGGAGAACCTCTTGCTGCAAGGCATCAAGGCTAACCACTGCACCACCATGGCGATCCAAAGAGACCAAACTTAATAAGATATTTAAAACTGAATAAAGCTCAAGTGGTCTTTCTCCAAGAGAGTAGTAAAAAAATCCAAAACCTGGAAATGTTGAGATAAAATTCAGCGTTTATTCCAAACAGGAAAAGAAATCACAAAGCTTTTGAGATCAACCCTTCATCAGTGTGCAAAAAAAGAAATAAAATGCCTCATTTAAATAGTAGCTTCAAACCATAAAACTAATCACCTGACACAGTTGTATTAAGCACTTCAGTTTAAAGACAAATATACAGGTAAAATGTTAGTGAAAGTCAGTATAGCCATAACATAAGTAATACATTTAACTAAGACCCATTCACACATTTGATGTTATTTCAAAGTTAACCGTCTTCTTTTTAAAATAGGTTTAATGCTTACTGCTTTATTTAGACGTGGAAAACAATCTGCTTCTAAAAGTGTGATCCATGAGTATTCATATGCTTCTAACTCATTGTTAAGATCTCAGGGTAATCCTATGGGCTAGGTTTGTAAAGGCTCCAACGCCATTAGCCTAGTACACATCTATGAACCTATAAGATCCCCCCCTTTTTTCTTCTGTCTGATGTCAATCACTCTAAAGTTATATGTGTGTATACTTCTTTTTTTCTCTCATATGCTTGTCCAGAGCATTAGTTGCTACCTCTCTACGTATTTCAGATTTGTGTTCAATAATTCTGTCCTTCAACCTTCTTGTGCATTTCCCTATATAGAATGCTTGGCACACCTTACAGCATGCCATATACACAATGGCAATGGTATTATAAGTTGCAAAACACCAGAAAGTATATTTCTTCTTAGTGTTAGGATGTATAAATTCACAGTTTGTATTTATATCATCACAACATATGCAACTGTAACAAGGAAATGTACCCTGTTTTCTACTTATGTTCAACTTTTTATTATTTGTAAGGTCCTTATAACATAATCTTTGTTTCAAATTTGGACAGGTATGATATGAGAACATGGGGGCCTCTCCAACCATTCTGATTATCTCAGGCATGTTTTTAAGAATACACCAATTATTTCTAATAATATTCCCAACACCCTCTGATCTATGATTATATGTTGTGACAAATGCATATTATTATTATTTTAATAGAATTATGACCAGAATTAACATGGCTAATGTTACCAGAAAAGTGGGGTTTTGCTTTACCTGTTATTTCCATAATAACTTCATCTGCTGTATGTCTTAATGAATTATTATAACCACAGCATTTAAAATCTGTGGTCATTCTGTACAGTTCCAATTTAAAGTTGGCCTCATCTGTGTTAAGTTGACTAGCTCTTAATATCTGTCCTTTAACTATGTACTTAAAAGCATGTGTGGCGTGCATACTGTTTCTGTGGACATATCAATTGGAGTGTATCTCTTTTCTAAGTATCTAAGTATTAACACATCCACTGCATTTAGTTAGACTAACATCCAAATAATTGATGGTATCCACAGAAACCTGAGCAGTAAATTTCAAAAAATTGGTAGTTCTATTTAAGTATTCTATATATACTTCAAGTTCAGCATCATTACCAGCCCACAATAAAAATATGTCATTCACAAAGCATTTAAAAATAATATTTTGTCATAAAAGGGTGTAGTTCACTATAAACACATTGCTCTTTCCAGCACAAAACAACAATATTGGCATATGTATTTGCCATTGGGGTGCCCATCGCTACCCCATTTTTCTGTATGTATGTACATTCGTTAAACATAAACACATTATTAGTCAACACCACTTCTGTCAATTCACAAACTGTTTCCACTTCTCTACCAACCATGCTACATGTTCTACTTAAAAAGTCATGTAGTGCTTCTAACCCATACTGTAGAGGTATCACAGTACAATAATTATTTGATGCCAAGAGTTACAAATACAAATTCAACATTCTGATGCTCTTCAAACCAGCAGTATAACTGTTGGAAAAAATATTTTGTTTCTGGAATAAAACTTCTAACTTTATATAAATATTTGCTTAAAATAATCTGTAAATAGTGAGAAATAGGTTCAGTGACCCAACCAGAACCAGATACAATAGGACCAATGGGTGGATGGGTTAAACTTTTATGAATTTTCGGGAGACCATACAAAACAGGTGTCATAGGGCATGGAACTGTGAAATAATTAAACAATTCAGTACAGATGTCATTATTAAGTTGCAACTCAAAAATATACATATTAACTTTGCTTATACATTTAAATACTTCTGCTGGAGGGACCTCAGCAAAACTATCAAAGTCACTCAAAAATTCAAGCATACGCATGCTATACATATCTCTATCAAAAATAACAATTGCACCACATTTGTCAGCCTGTTTAATAATACTACCATTGTTGTTTTGTAATTTCTCAAGAGCTTGAAACTCAGACAAGGAAAGGTTGTGTTTCTTTTTTTTTTCAGACATCATATAATAGTTACATATGTTCCTTTCACATGCTGCCATGAATGCATTTAAAATGGGATAATTCACTGGTATAAACATACTAGGTTTTTTACATACCTGTGTAGATGTATCAGGTGCATCCTTAAATGTAAATTTCAGACTCACATTCCTTATAAACAATCTAAGATCAGTCAGTGCTGTTATAACACTGTCTACATTAGATGGAATGAAACCTATACCTTTAAAAGCTTTAACTCAGCTTCAGTTCATTGAAAGGAAGATAGACTAACAACAGAAAATTCACTCAGTTCTTGTTGCTGTGACTCCTGCTGTGAGTCTCCAGTCCTCAGCTCCTCCACCTGTTGGACTGCTGACCTTGGGTCTACTTCCTGCCCCTCGAGTTGTCCCTCTCCTTATCTCACTTCTATTATATATTCTGCACTACCTGCTCTACTTTCTCTGGTATTGTGATAGTAATTCGAGTCTTCCCCTGCTGAAAATCCTGATTCTGCAGGGTTGTATCATTTGTATTATTGGGGGGTGTAGACCTCACAGAATTACTTGCTTTTGGTAGCAAATGTGTAACATTGTTTGAGTCTATAGGTTGCAAATTCCTGTTAGTTGAATTTAAGTTAACATTATGCCCACTGACAAGTTCATCAGGAGAAAATACATCTAGTGAATCCATGGTCTGTTTCATCCTTCACTGTTTATTATTACATCTACCTTCTTGTGTAAAAGGCATAGAGCATTCCCTAGGCCAAGAAAAAAATGTGTCCATTTTTAAACTCTCCAAAGTCTCAGTACAATTTACATTTCTTAGTGGCAATCAGCTTTTGTTCAAATATTGTTAAGTTCTCAAGGATTTTGTTATATAACAGTGAACCCTCATTTGTTAAATGTGTTTCAAGCAGTTCAGTCTAAATCTGTATAATCTCCTGTTGTAAGTCACATTCAATTTTGTAAAACAATTCATTCATTAATCTCATACAGTCAGCCCCAATTCTCAAATTAAACTCCTGCCACTTTTTGAGTAACTCAGGGTACATATTATGATATGATTGCATTTTTTAAACCCTCAGACTGTGTGGAACAATGCCACATTCTAAATATGTTAAAAAACGAAAGCGTTGCCACTGTAATCTTTTAAAGGACTGTATCTTACATTCCAAGACAGTTATTTTTTCTTTTAAGCCAGTAGCAGCTTCATCCACGTCAAGACTTCTCTTGGTTCCCCCAAACAGGATAGCAGTGGATTATGTTGAATTAGCAGCATCTGGTTCACTGAACGACCACTATTATTCACCATAGACTGTGTCATGTTCAAAGATAAAACTGCCTCAATGCCAGTGGCTGTTCCAAAGCAAAGCAACCAAAAATCCAAAGAAACAAGAACAGCACATAGGTAAACCAGACAGGATACACAGTACAAAACACTAGTATAAAGTCCAAAACCTGGAAATGTTGAGGAAACATTTTTTACCACTGTTTTATATTTTGCATCCTGCCTGGTTTACCTACATGCTGTTCTTGTTACTATGGATTTATGGTTGCTTTCTCCAAGAGACACATTTCAGCTCTAAAGATAGTAATATATGGAACCCAACTGATTATTTAATTTTAGCCCATTCTTCTTATAACTCTGAGACAAGAGGAATTATGATACATATTGTTAACCCACAAATCATTCATAAATATGAAGATAAAGAAGGTCTTATATCCTTTGTTATATTAAAATTTAATAATAGAATTTGGACCTTAGTAAATCTATATTGGTTTCCGGGCACAGGTGTGGGAACTGCTAAAAAGCATTTGGATTTACATATCAATAATTATAAAGGAAATTTAATATTGGGAAGATTTAAATTGCATTTTAGACAGCTCAGAAACCACTAATAAAAGACCTCTGTGTCTAACCTCTACTGCAAAGCACTTCAAGAAGTGGTCTGAATCATTTAATTTGTTTGACACCTTTAATATAAAAAAAGCAATCTGTTAAGTTTCTCTCATCAAGAGTATAGATTTGATACTCAGACCAGAATAGACAAAATATATGTTTCACAAGATTTAAACACAAAAATTTCAAATTTCTCCATACTCCCTTGCTCCATTTTGGATCATAATTCACTTTTTCTGAAGCTTCAACCTGACTAAAAAAGATTAATTGTTTCTGCAAGAATCCAGCCATACACTGCAAAACATGAAGAATGTAATCCTTGGTTAGCTTCTGAGCTCCATTTTTTTCTTGAAAAAAATTATACACCAGAGATTAATATCACAATTATCTGGGACTACTTAAAGTCTTTTATATAAGGTAAAACTTTAACATGGTTGGTTCAAAAATAAGCTTAAAGAATGGGAATCAGAACTAAAAACATACAATCTCAACTGTTATTAATCAACTCCAACAGTATAACAAACACGTCTATTGATAAAAAGAAAAAAGAAGAATTAAATAAAAAGTATACTGAACTATTAACATGTAAAACTAACTTGGTATTAGAAAAACTAAACATTAAGTCTTACGCTACTTCTCCTAAACATTTGTTCAACTTATCAAGGAGGGATAAATACCAAACAAAGACTAAAGGTATTGTAAACATCCTTTATAAAGGAGAAAAAACATAGTATCTGATACAGGAGACATTCTTGATGCCTTTAAACATAATTTCTCTGAGCATTATAAATCAAACATTCCAGTGGATAGCTTCTCATATTTGGATTCAATTGCTTCTAATATTAAGAAAATTCCATAAAAATTAAAATCATCCTTTCAAAATAAAATAACATGTCAAGGAGTCATAGACAATATTAAAAAAAGTAAATTTAATAAAGTACCAGGAATTGATGGTATCCTTATAGAAATGTATAAGCTTCCCCCCCCTTTTATTGCCTCCTTTTTTCACAAAACACTAATTGAAGTACAGACACAGGGTATCATACAACCTTCCTAGAAATATTCTTTAATTACTCCAATTATAAAAGAAAATAAAGATTCCAAGCATTGTAGCTCTTATTGACTAATATCCCTGTTAAATAATGATTATAAACTATTTATGTCCGTACTTCTTCTTCTTCTTTCGGCTGCTCCCATTAGGGGTCGCCACAGTGGATAATCTGTTTCCATTTCTTCCTGTCCTCTGCATCTTGCTCTGTTACACTAATCACCTGCATGTCCTCTCTCACAACATCCATAAACCTTACCTTAGGCCTTCCTCTTTTTCTGTTACCTGGCAGCTTCATCCTTAGCATCTTTTTCCCAATATACTCTGCATCCCTCCTCAGCACATGTCCAAACCAATGTAATCTTGCCTCTCTGGCTTTGTCTCCAAACCTTCCAACCTGGGCTGACCCTCTAATATACTTATTCCTAATCTTGTCCACCCTCGTCATACCCAGTGCAAATCTTAACATCTTTAACTCTGCCACGTCCAGCTCTGACTCCTGCCTTTTTGTCAGTGCCACTGTCTCCAACCCATATAACATAGCTGGTCTCACTATCCTCTTGTAAACCTTCTCTTTCACTCTTACTGGCACTCGTCTGTCACAAATCACTCCTGACACTCTTCTCCACCCACTCCATCCTGCCTGTACTCTCTTCTTTACCTCTCTTCCACACTCACCATTACTCAGAACTGTTGATCCCAAGTATTTGTGTCCCAATGTAGTTATGTTATTATTTATTTATGTCCGTACTAGTTAATAGAATAAACATTTCACTACCACAGATAATAGATGAAGATCAAATGGGTTTATAAATAATAGACACACGTATTATAATATTAAAAGAGTACTAACCCTCATTGAAATATTAAATAGAGAACATCAAGAAGTTCTAATAATCGATTTAGATACAGAAAAAGCATTAGATTCATTAAACTGGAATAATTTATTTAAAGTATTAACTTTATTTGATTTTCCTCCCAGCTTAATTTCACTTTTAAGGAAAACATATAAAAAGCAATCTAGCCTATATAAAATTAGGCCCATTTACTTCAGACTCCATTCTTATAACTAAGGGCAACAACAAATGCTGTCCCATGTCCCCAATTCTTTTTGTGTTAACTGTTGGAAATTTTGTGATGTTATTAAGGAATGATCTAATCATAAAAGGTGTCATTATACCTCTAAAATAATGTTATTGGAAGATGACATATTACTCAATTCTAAAACAAGTGAAATGAGTTTGATCTATTAATAATGAAGTTTCATTCAGTCTCTGGTTTGCACTTTAATAAACAAAAATCTAAATTATTGTTTTTGAATAAAAAGAAAAAAATACAAGCTGGCAAAAATCACAATATTGGCAACCAAGTACCTAATTTTGATTATTTAGGCATAATTTTATGCACCACTATTGAAGAAACAATAAACATGAATTATAATAACATTATAAAAATAATTGAAATCCTGATGGAAATGAGGAATAAAATGTTTATAACCTTTGAGGACAGATTACAACTAATACAAATGATACTTTTACTGATGATATTATATATCTCACAAGCCATAAAATGTTTATGGTTTCCAAATAAAACAGAATGGCTTTTACTCGTCATATTAGACCTTGGGAACAAGGAGGAATTAAATTTTCTGATATAGAAACATATATCAAGGCCTCTATAATTAAAACCATTATAAATTGGGTAGACCCCAATTATACTGCAAACTAGAAGTGCTTACATTTAACCATGATATTAAATGAAAGTTATACTTCAGTTAACTTTCCACTAACCAATCAATTTAATAAGTAATAAGTATGTCCTATGTTTTAGTATACAATATAATATATCAAATCCTACAAAATAAAATTCCATTAATGTTTTATTTAATACATTCAGGAAATTTTTTATAATGAATATAGAGATCAAGCTTTGATTTCAGACATTGATTCCCTTTAGTATTACAAAACATTTTACTGACAAATTCCATAGAAACACTTTAAATATCTGGGAATCTAAAAACTTCATATGTTGGCAACATTGTATGAATGAACATAAGGTACCAGATAGGCAAGACATTGTATTGCAATTTAAACTATCATCTCAAGATTGGCTACTTCTACAAAGTGTTCTGTCATATTGACATGATTTATGCAGAATAATTAATAGTTCTTTCAAAGGAAAACCAAAGTTTGTCATCTATTTATATGAAATTCTTTATAACAATTTCAACTTGAATAACATCACCTCAAGTCTGTAAAAAAATATTAATAGCATATAAAACAAAACCTCAAGAAAAATATTGGAATTATATTACTAAGGGGCATTCCTTATCTTTAACTTCAGAGATTAAAAATAATCTTTTGCTTTCTGTTAAATTGACCTCTTGTTCACAACATTGGAGAATTTATACCGGGAAATTTCTCCATAGAACATTTCTAACAGCAGATAAAATAGCCAAGTACTTCTCATAATGTTTTATGTTGGCGATGTTCTCAAGCATGTAGGGTGGAAAGGATACATATTTTTTATGAGTGCACTAGTATAAAACAATAAAGGAATGATATTAATATTTTTTACAAGCTCTGTTCACAGATTTGTTTATATTATTTAAAGATTTAGTACTACTAAATATAAATGAAGGTCCTCATTTGAAGAGGGACAATCTTTATTTATTGTGGTCCAGTCTAGCAGTTGCTAGAAAGTGCATAATGAAGAAATGAATCCCACTTCACCACCATCCATGGAAGAATTTCTATCTTTAATGAAAGACACAGCACTGAAAGAGATCAAGATTAAAGAACTGAGAATCAATCCTAACACGTTAACAAATAATCCTTAGAGAAATTTATTAAATCTTATTGAAAACCTATAATTGGGCTGTCCTTTACTTAATTGTGTGTTAATCTATGAATTTTGAATCAAGCTGGTTTCATTCACTGATTATTTATTAATTTTAGTTCTTCTGAAGTTGGAACTAGACATGCTGAACTGTTGTCTAAAGTTTTTTTTTTTTTTTTTTTTTGTTATAGCTAAACATGCCAATTTGGTTGAAACTTTAATGGACTTAAAACTATACACCAGGAAATTGAATTTTGCTTTAATGTTTGATAATGATGGTGAATCTGAGAATGTTTTAAGATTACCTAGTATATATAACCCACCCCTTCACCCTGTTGTTTATGTTTTGGAAAAATTATATGAATTTGATATCATGGCTTTTTTTAGTAATAATGTCAAAAATAACGTGGTGCTCTCTAGTATTACTGAAGATGAATGGGAGATGTTATGCTATCTGAGATCTTGTAATATATGAATTATGAAGTCTGATAAGGGGATGGGGTGGTGTTAATGGATCAGATGCTATATAATCAGAAAATGTATAATTTGTTATTTCAAGATTTCTATATGCAAGTTTCTGAGAAGGGTGCGTTTGTTACCTATGATAGAATTAGAATGCTCATATACGATATTCTTATGCAACAACAGATCACCCCTGAGGAATTAATTCATAAAAATGTATATGATCCACCTCTGAGACCAATCGTTGAAGCAAGGGCATCAATTACATCACCCATAGCAAAACCATTTCATTTTCATTTAAACAATGTTTTGAATACATTTGGTCATCTTAACAGAGGTCCGTGGGATTTGTTGTACAAATGTAATGATTTGCCATTTGATGAAGGATTTATTTTTTGACTAGAGATGCCAAAGATTTGTATACATGCATCCCACATAGTAGAGGGTCGGACTGGTTTCTTGATTTCTTAATATCTGAAACTCTGTTTACTCATGATCAGATTAACTTGCTTGTTGACATACTGGCCCTAGTTTTAAAAAACAACTACATCACCTTGGACCATCAGCAGTTTTTTCATCAGCTCAAAGGTATAGCTATGGGCTCTGCTTGTGGGTCCTTCTATGCAAATATAGTGATGGTCAAGTGGGAGAAGTTTGTCTTGGATAGCGCCTTTAAGGACAGTTGACACTTATACACCAGATACCTTCATGACATACTTACTGTATGGAAGGATAGAGTCACACACCTTCATAACATACTTATTGTATGGAAGGATAGAGTCACACTGATCCCAGGGTTTATGGAGTATTTATATAGTATCACTGATTTCCTTTCTTTTACATATGAGATTGGTAAGGATATAATTTCCTACCTTGATATTATGCTGATTAAATATTATGATGGTAAGGGGCTGATCTCAAGAATTTATAGGAAGGAGGCTTTTTTGAATAGTTATTTACATTTTTCTAGTGTGCATCCTATCTCCCAGAAGAAGGGTGTTGTAAAGGGTCAATTGGTAAGGGCAGCAAGGATGATGAATGTGTTTGATGATTTTTTGAATGAGTGCCAGGTTATCAAGAAGATGTTTTTGAGCAGAGGTTACCTGGAAAGTTTTCTTAATAATATTTTGGATGAGGTCATGCTGAAAAGGGAAAATCATTGTTTTACCGCCATTCTGAAAAAAGGGGAAACAGACCTTGGTAAATCTAAGGTGCTGGTGGTAGAAATGACATCTTTTCAGAACTCAAGTTTTGTATAACAAGTAAGCGCTAAAGATGCTGGATACCTTAGAAGAAATACGGAGCCAACAAGCTATAATACCACTGGTTTAATGTAAAAAATATAACGATTGCTTCGGATTTAGTGCTTTCATCCACTATAATGTGGACTTCCTCAGAATGTTTTAATTTAATCAGTCAACCACTTATATACAACTTTAGGCACCAAAAATACTGAATTCCTTCATTTAAAAATATATGCACTGAAATTTTTACATAGACACTAAATTTGACTTGTAAAAAGCACTCAGCATAATATGCTGTAGATATTATTCTATACACCACATACTATTCACTACTTGTGCAACAAAACAAATCTAAATACATTATATTAACTCATATATAAATAGACTTATTGTGTAAAATTGTGCTTTTTACACTACTTAGCAATGAAGTTAAAAATCAATACTTGTAGTAATTATGTTAATTACCATAATTATCATTATAATAATAATCTTGTCAATCTTATTTGATATTAGTGAGAGAAGCTTGTGTTAACTTGATACATAAACTATTTAAAAAAAACTAAAAGTAAACAAAATCATAAATAAACTCAGAAAATATAATCAGACATATACTTGTATGTATCTACTAAAAATATCAACTCTATGTATAATGCGTATTAGTTTGTTGATACTACGTTTCTATAAGTAGTAATACAATTAGTCACTAAAAGCACCTCTGTAACATGGGTTTGATGGTTATATAGTCATTCAATCCAGGTTCTGTTGAGGCATCTGTTAAAATCTGCCATCTCACCTCCTTCTCACCTAAGATGGCTTTATAGTTACCCCCTCTTTGTCCCTGCTTAAGTTGTTCTAATATAGCAAATCTGAAATCATGACTTTCCCCATGTTTAACTATATGCCTAGATAGTGCATTGGTACTATCTTTTTTTCCTTATGGCATATATATTATCGTAAATTCTCTTTTTGAACATTCTTTCTGTTTTCCCTATGTAAAAGCTTGGACAGGTCATGCATTTTGCCATATATCTATAATGTTCCTGGTGTTACAATTACCATACTGAAATGTTACCTTGGTCTTATTTATATTTGCCAAAGTAATACCCTCAATTTCCAGTATGGCTTGACACTGCCTACAGCTTCCACATCTTCTTGTACCCCTTCTCTGTTTGTTAATGTTCCTAATCATATTACTCCTCTCTAATATCACTTTTACATTCATTCCCATTTTTTAAACGAATAAAGGGGTCTCTCCTACTATGTTTTTTATCTCATTGTCAACACTAAGAATATTCCTATACTTACTTAGTATATCTTTTATTTGCTTTACTTGAGGTGAGTATTCCAAGATACGTGCCCTTTTGTATCTTTCGACTGCATTGTGTAACATTTCAGTATGGTCATTGTAACACCAGGAACATTATATATATGGCAAAATGCACTTTGAAAGCACTTGTGTTTTAATAAAGTCAGTGCTGCTGGAAAGAACCTTTGACGTGCTTTTTCTACAACTGGAATCTGGAGCCTTACCTTGGCAGTATTTTTGTGTTTTATGGACTTTTACTGTTGATCTGCGAAGGTATCTAGTGTTTGTTGGGCATTTTATTTTGTTCTATTGAAGCTTTTTACGGTTTGTCCGAAGACACCGGGTTTATGGCTACAGAGATTGAAGAAATTGAACTTGATTATTCACCTGCCTTGAATGTGCAATGGACAGAAATGAATGACAATTCATTCATTTCTAAAATAAATGATATTGAGAATCCATTGTTTAAAAAGAACCTTACAATAGAGGGTGATGAACAACAACATATTGATTATTTGTCTTTAAGAAGTGATTTATTAGTTTTGGATAAAGAAATGTGTAAACTGAAACGAACGCAATATGAGCAATTCCACCTGGAAGCTTGTTTATCAGAAAAAGTAATACCCTGTGGGCTTAGAGTATTAAAAATGCCCGCTCAGACTGACTGCAATTCACTTTTATTAAGTGAATGGCAACAACTGAACATTGTAACCAGTCTGGGGTATTTAAAACTGTTGATCCAAGTGGCAGAGAGACAAGAAGCCATTATATTGGAAGCTGTTAAGAATAAATATCTGGAAATTTGTAAGAAATATAACAGTGATGTTTTATTAAAACCAATGACTGACACCATAGATAATGTGACTGTATATATGAGGAAACTTTTACAAATTAAGCTCAGGAAACTTCAAAGAGATTGGAAAGATTTTTTTCCTTAGGGAATATCTTCACTTGGCCACGTGACTTTGTGTCAAATGACTATTCACCTTTAACTACTGAAAGAATTATCTCCAATAGTATGAACAATGCTGTAGGTATGCAACCTACCACTAGGCAAACGGAAGTTAGAGTGAATCGACAGGAAGAGGAGCTGCAAATTCAGAATGAACAGGTCTTGGATAAAAGCACGCCGAATATAGAACCCCCAACTACTATCACAGCTTTGGGAGCGAGAAAGAAAACCATTTTAATGACAGCTGAAGTCCATAGAGCAGCCGGTGATTCTCCCATTATTTCTGGTGTTGATAATTCGGAAAGCTCAAAAAATTTTTTAAGAAGTTTGAGCACTGTCGGCTTGAACTTTCCATTGCCAATGAGAAAGAGATCAGCAAACAGAAGGGGAGGGGGGGGGGCGACAGAGAAGCCAGCAGAGAGGAAGGAGTACAACAAGATACAAAAGGAAGTCCGACGAGGAAATAATCAATCCATACACCATCAAGAAAGCATTTCAACAAATAAGACACTAGTTAATTTATCTACACGTACTTTATCTAAAGTTGAACTTAATGTCTTGGAAAAAGGACTTTCGTTTATACCCACTGTTGATATGAGTATTACTGATATCGTATTTGACTTAAAAATGTTTACACGGAATTTGACTTTGAAATCTATTTATCAACAAACACAGGGTATGCATGACTGTTATTTTAGAAAACCGAGTGTATTTGTGCCCAAACAAACTGCATTGATTAATGCCTTTGAACAAATCTGTATTTCAAATATTTATAAAGTGTATAATGAGCAGAAATTGAACAGAGTTAAGAACAAGTGGCATCATTTAAGTAAGGAGGAATTTGATGCCTTACAGCATTTAGAAAATGAAGCCAATTTAATTATAAGGCCAGCAGATAAGGGTGGACAAATTGTTTTAATGGACAGGATAGATTATGATACTTTAATGTATGAAATGCTGGATGACACGAATTTTTATCAAACTGTTACACCAACACAAGTGAAAGGAATGATACTTTCCATTAATGACCAAGTTAAACACATGGAAGCATTAAATCTCATAGATAATGAGTTAGCTAAATATTTCACTACATTAAATCCCACTATCCCTATAATTCAAGGTTTACCGAAGTTACATAAAAGTTTATGCAGACCCCCTATGAGACCAATAGTTGCAGGAAATGGCTGGAGCATGGAGCCTATCTCAATCTATTTAGAGAAAAATTTTAAGGTTTTAATTGATAAATCTGTATTTATTTTGAGAGATGCAGAGTATTTTTTTACGTGATTTATATGAATTTACAAATCAAGGAATTATAAATGATAATATTATTTTTGTTACATTGGATGTGGTCTCCTTATTTACCGTCATTCCTAATGGGGCTGGTATTAAGAATTTAAGGAAGCTAATAGAAGAGATTGGTACTTTTAATGTTGAAAAAATTGAATTAATACAGATGATAATGAGTTTAGTGCTTGAAAATAATGTCTTCATATTTAGAGAGACAATATATTGGCAAAAGAATGGTGTTGCGATGGGGAGTTCCTGTTCAAATAGTTATGCAAATGCAGTTATGTTTGTTTGGGAGTCAGAATTCTTGGTAGGTGGTCCATTCAAGGATTTGATTTTATTTTATAGAAGGTTCGTGGACGACCTTTTCCTTTTATGGAAAGGGACAATTGTACAATTAATGGAATTTGTCACATTTATTAATGAATCTTCAGATTTTTTAAAATTTACTTCAAATTATTCAGACATAGGCATTAACATTTTTAGATGTATATGTAGAGAAAGATGACACACATAGAGTTATTACAAGACTGTACAGGACAGAGTGTTATGCGAATAAATTATTGAGTAGGAATAGTATGCACCCCAATTATATTTTTAAAAATGTGGCTCAGAATCAGTTTTTTAGAGCCTCTAGATTGAGTGTGAAGAATGAAGAATATGAAAGACAGATAGTGAGAGCTGGCCATGAACTCTTCGAGAGAAGTTATGATGAGGAAATGATCCAGCACAATATTGTGCAGATTAAGAAGTTAAGAGAGACAAGAGCAAAACCATACTTTTCAGAGAGAATCCAAAAGAATAACCGTTTATATGATAACAAGCTTAGAATGTGTGTCTCATATACAAGGGATGTTAGAAAATGTACGGATATCATAAATAAACATTGGAACATTCTTGTTACAGACAACCAAATAAGGGAAATAGTAGGCTCAAAACCTCAATTCTCATTTAAAAATAAGAAAAATTTGAAAAGTAGGTTATGTACAACTAAGGATGTGGTAAATGTAATTTTTGTAAATGGGTTAGTAAAGAAAAATGTTTTAAACACCCTGACACTGGACAAGTTTTTGATATTAGAGTAAATGCAACCTGTGATACTTTGCATGTGGTTTATCTAGCTAACTGTATAGTATGAAATAAATTCTACGTTGGTAAAATGGATCGTACTTTAAAGGAAAGAATCAGAGAACACCTTTATCATATAAAGAAAGTAGTAATGTTAATGCCTTAGCGAAACATGTTACCAGTATGGGTGAACAGCATACTTTTAAATTTGTAGTGATAGGCAGAACATATACTAACATTAGGGGAGGTAACATTAAATCTAGGATGGAAGAAATGGAAGCAAACTGGATTGTGAGGCTGAGAGCGAATCATGGACATGGTCTCAATGACTGTGTCCCTATCAGACCCCTGCTAAGCAAGAGAGCCTTACGTAGGTAGGATAAGTTTTTGTTTTATGTTACCATCACTATATAATTGTGTATGTCTTCTTAAGACTTGATTAATTAGTGCCATGTGACTTAAGTAAATGATATAAAAAGGTGTGTTTTTATGTTGTTGCATACACCTGATGAAGCTATATGTGAAAGCGCTTGTGTTTTAATAAAGTCAGTGCTGCTGGAAAGAACCTTTGACGTGCTTTTTCTACAACTGGAATCTGGAGCCTTACCTTGGCAGTATTTTTAAGATTATTATTATAATGATAATTATTGTAATTAACATAATTACTACAAGTATTATTGATTTTTAACGTCATTGCTAAGTACTGTAAAAAGCACAATTTTATTCAATAAGTCTATTTATATATGAGTTAATATAATGTATTTAGATTTGTTTTGTTGCACAAGTAGTGAATAGTATGTGGTGTATACAATATTATGCACAGCATATTATGCTGAGTGCTCTTTACAAGTCATATTTAGTGTTTAGGTAAAAATTTCAGTGCATATATTTTTGAATGAAGGAATTCAGTATTTTTGGCAACTAAAGTCGTATATAAGTGGTTGATTGATTAATTTAAAACATTCTGAGGAAGTCCACATTATAGTGGATGAAAGCGCTAAATCTGAAGCAATCGTTATATTTTTTATATTAAACCAGTGGTATTATAGCTTGTTCTGAAGCAATTGTTATATTTTTTATATTAAACCAGTGGTATTATAGCTTGTCGGCTCCGTATTTCTTCTAGGGTATCCAGCATCTTTAGCGTTTACTTGCTATACATTTCTCTAGTTGTTGATACGCTATTGTAGAACTCAAGTTTTGCTAATAGTTTTATTACTTCTTATAGTTGTGATAGTGAAGTTATTGCATCTATTCTCACTAAAAATTGGGGTGTTGTGACAGAATACTGAAACATGTGAGAAATTAAGAGACTGTCCAATAGTACTTTATAGGAAGGGTGTAAGTTTTAAGTCTTTTTTTTTTAATCAAATATAATAATGGTCATAGATTCTGTTGATAAAGGTATGCACCGGTGTCTTAGATGTAATTACTGTAACTTTGTTGAAGAGAGTGAGGTGCACTCCATTAATGGCTCTGTTATTAAGATTTTGGCTAATTTTAATTGTAACTTAAAGGGAGTTGCTTATGTTGCCACCTGCCAGCTATGTTCATGTTTTTATGTTGGAAAAATGGATAGGGCATTAAAAGAGAGAATCTACCAGCATCTCCGTGATATCAAAAAGATTACTCTAACTAATGTTCTTGCAAAACATATTAATTTAAATCCTGGACGGGTGTTTCATTGTATTGTTGAACAGATTGTTCCTACCATTTGGGGGGGGGGTTCGGGGTTTTTTTTTTCAAGAAGAGAGAGTTAGCTTGGCAGCTTAGATTAAAAGCTGCTGTTTCCCTAGTATTAATGGTAATATTTCTATTTTTTTCTTTATTGAAATTAAAGGCTTATAATACATAAACTTAATTGATTCTGTTTATATTTTTATATGTATTATTATTTTTTTACATTTATTATATTCATTGTATTTTTATCCATATGTATATTTTTTGGGGGGGGTATGTACCTTTAAGAAGATTTGGGAGAGATTTTTGGCAGAAAAGGATCATGTGATTTCTAAGTTTTAAATATGGATCATTTTTATTCTATTTGTCTGATGAAGTCTTAATCATATAAGATAAAAGCACCTATATGCTATTATTAAATATAACATGTTTTTCTTTGCTGCGGTCTATGTGGTATAATGTTCTGGACTTCTTTCTTTCCTGCTTAAAGGAACAGAATTGCCTACTTCATTATCTGATAGTTTGGTATTTATCTTGAGGTACTGCTGATGTTTCTAGCAGCATTTTCATCTGATTCCCATCACGGATTATGCTGTTAACGGATGGATGATATGTAAGCATGCTTTAGTCCATTGTATGTAATTATAACAGTATGATAAATTCTTTCACTCAACTCCATTCTTGGAAATTAGTAACACAACAAATCATTTCTAAAGTACATCCCTCAGCTGCATATTTTCTGAGTAATTTCCTTTGAGATAGTTCGGATAGAAGACATTCCTGAAATATTTCTGACCACATCTGATTTTATGTTTCAGGAACAGTATGACATAGACAAGTTAACCAGTACCCTACTGCAACACTTTCAGTCAACTGGAGCAACTACATTTTAAATAGGTAAACAAATGTTTAAAAGCAGATTAATCTGGGAGGTTGAAGGTGAATGTCGAAAACAGTAGAAATAAAGACTGGGTCAGGAAAATGACTCCGTTATTAAAGCAATCTTCGCATTCCACACGCTCCTTAACAAATACCATTGCCTCTGTGTGTTAGGCAACATTGGTTTCAGTGACATAAATGCAATGCTCAAATAACTTTGCAACAGTATTCATCATGTTTAGAAAACTGATGTTTCCTTTTCTGTCTTGATCTACTCTGTACAGCATTAAGAACAATCACAGTTAATAACAAGGCTGAATCTGAGCTCTGAATGCTGAGTGACACATGCGCTGGGAAGAGGGGCAGGTGTTGAGATGCACAGTACCAATTACAGCTATCTAAATCTCCTGGAACTTAACTTATTTTATGCTAGCCTATATGCTGTCGTTTTAGTTTTTCTGTTCTTGTAGTGTTTCTGAATCATGTACAGTCTGGGAGAAGGATCATTTGTATGTGTGCTCCATGCAGAAAGCACTTTGGCTGCACAATGGGATATAACTGTGTACCAGACTTTATGAATTACACAGGGTTTGGTATGCCATTCTTTCACAGATCAGCCCTACTCTGTCAGGCACAATATTAATTCATCCTGCCCCAGACTTTACATTAAGACTGTAACTATATTTTTCATCTGCCTTAACAGATGACTTTGATATAATGATGCATCAGTCAGTAATGAGGTTTCAAATTTTAGTCAGCATTAACAGACATCATGATATGTGTATTGCATTTGTTTATATGTGCAAGACAGCATTTTCTGTATCTGTCAGTCATAACTTATATAATCAATTTTTATGGATAAATAAGCATGTGTCATTTTTTTACTTTATATTGATCTTGCTGTTTAATTGTTATCTTATCATTCTATGTAATTAAGATGTGACTGAAAATGGATCCCAGTGGTCTGTACACCAACCCAATAAAATAACATAAATAAATTAAATGTTTGTTTGTGTCTTTCGGCTTTTTCCCGGTTAGGGGTCGCCACAGCGGAACACCAGTCCGCTAATGATTGGTAGTTGATTTTTACGTGCTGAGTTACCAGCCCTGATGCATAACCTTCAACAAAGGTACACCCATTCACGCATGTCTCAACGCAGAAGACGCTCTAGCTGAAAATCAAACCGGACAGCGTCTTACTGTAAGGCGACAACGCTACCGCAGCACCACCATTGCGGGTAAATTAAATAAATAAATAATATAAATGAGAAAGCTACATAGGGACTTTCAAGATTTTAATAGTGCCCATGTGTTAGTATGGTCAAGAAATATAAAAGATCAAAAGACTGATACTTGTGAATCTGGCAATCAGAAAGACTGTACTGTATCTTTAGAAGTGGATGAGACCAACAAAAATCTCAGCTAAGAATGTATTGGCACCAGTGATGAGTCATTCAGTACTCTCTACAACCTCCGGTACCAATAATAAGAATGATATACCCAATGTTTGACCTAAAATTAAATCTAATGATCAAACGCAGGTTTTTATGAAGCTGCCTCTGCCGATAAGAGATACGAGAATAGTGGACAGGGGTTGCTCCAACAGCAGAGGGTGCAAAGCTAGGAGAATCCAGCAAGAGACACTGCAAACATCACAGACACCGACGATAGAAAAGTTATGGTCAAGAATAGTCAAGGATTGATCTACAATCTATTTAAAAGAATTTTGACTCCAGAAAAAGTGTCCGTTCTACAAAAGGGCCTTTCCTTTATACTGGCCAGACCTTCTAGCCTAGGGGAAGTATCAGTAGATATTAGGCTATTTGCATGGAAAGTCATGTTGAGACGGATGTATTCAGGTAATGAGACTATGAGTACTTTGAGAAAACCAAGTTTGTTTTGTCCCAATTTAAAGTCAACACTTGAGGTTTTTTGTAATGTATGTGAATGTGAATGCACCACAGCATAAACATTTTTACAATATGAATAAAGCAGAGATTTCTGCTATAGATAGTTTATGTTTAGATGCCAATATTTGCATTAGACCCACCAATAAGGGTGGGGTTGTTATAGTTATGGATATGATGCGGTATAATTTTTGCGTTGCTAAATGATGAGAATACATATGAGGATATCACTTTCTCAGACATTCTTAAGTTGATTGAAGGTGTACACAGAATGTTGAATGATTATGTTTGTAACTAAATTATTAGCATGGAGATTTATATATTACTCTACTATTCCCACTTTTCAATCCCTGCAAAAAATACATAAAGATGTTAACAATCCACCACTTGGACCAATCACTTCTTGTCAAGGATGGGTGACTGAAATGTTGCCAATATATGTTGATAAACATTTACGGCAAGTGCTTGAGAATTATTCAATAGTTTTAAATGATACTAAACAATTTCTCAAACAGTTTTATGCTATTTTCTCACATGTTGATATGCAAGAAAATTTGCTTGTTACATTAGACATTAATTCTTTATTTACTGTCATCCCCAATGATATAAGATTTGAATATATGAACGTATTTTTAACTAAGAATAGCACATTTAGTATAGAGAAGATAGATTTGTTATGTCTATTTGTTGAGACTATACCTGAGAACAATATTTTTATGGTCTCTGACAGACACTACCGTCAAAAGATTGGGGTAGCCATGGGTACCCCCTGTGCCAGCAGTTATGGCAATACTGTTTTGGCACAGTTGGA
The DNA here is from genome assembly GCF_019279795.1 of Protopterus annectens. Lineage (NCBI taxonomy): Eukaryota > Metazoa > Chordata > Ceratodontiformes > Protopteridae > Protopterus > Protopterus annectens. The sequence continues at coordinate 1,997,172,904 of NC_056729.1, read as the reverse complement.
GAAAAGCTTTGCGTTAATTGATTTTATATATATATATATATATATATATATATATATATATATGTGTGTATATATATATATATATATATATATATATATGTATATATATATATATATATATATATATATATATATATATATATATATATATATATATATATACACCCCCATATCAATTTCTACCACAGATTTGTAGATGATGCGTTATTTTATGGATGGGTAACAATGACCAACTATTAGCTTTTGTTGAATACTTACATACCACCACTACATTTCTTAAATTTTCTTTGAATGTTTCTGACACAGCAGTAGATTTTTTGGATATACATGTCAGTAAGAATGGCTTTAATAAGAGTCATACCACCAGGTTTAGGAAAAAGTGTCACACCAATCACATTTTACTTCGAAATAGCTTACACCCACACATCTATTAAAACATAATAAGGTGTCAAGCTATGAGACTTTCTCATTTGAAAAGCAATGAGTCTACTTTTATTCATGATATTGATACGATGCAGAAAGAACTGATGGGAAGGGGCTATAGTGTGAAAGAAATAGATTACCAGCTTAGTGATATTAAAGAAGAAAGAACACAGCTACCCCATACTTTTTAGAATATACTGGTAATCCTATATCATATAATAAGGATGGCTTCAGTACAGAAGTACCTAAACTTTGTCTGACATATTTGAGTAATATTAAAGATATATGCAATATTATTAAGAGGAACTGGCACATTTTACAGGCTGATAAAGATGTCAATAGTGTAATAGGACAGACACCGTCCTTTTGTTTTAAGAACAGATGATCTTTGAAAAGGATGTTCTGTTCATGTTTCAGCACTGTAGTAGGGCTGTCTCTGAATAGAGATAGCTTTCCACAAGTTTTACATCTTGTGTACACCTTGCAGTAACCTTTCTGAATCTGGCACATAGTTTTTGCCTACTCCTATTAATGTATGGTTTTCTGGCAAATTACTGAAGATTGAAGTTAGTAAATAATTACAGATATTTTGAGTTTCAGACTCCAAATCCTTCAGAAAATACATGCTAATGCAATTCTGTCAGTAATGCAATTTCTGTTATTCTAGCAACTTTCTAAGTCTGTAAGAGCAATACTTAAAAACTGTTTGTCCAACATTGTTGTGTTAAGAAGTTTAGAGGTATGATGTTCGCACGTGTGTGCATGGACACACACACACACACACACACACACACACACACACACACACACACACACACACACACACACACACACACACACACACACAAACACACACACACACACCATTATATGCAAGTTCTACTTTAGGTAGTCATATTCCAGCTGATTGGATGATAAGCGCTCAGAGTTGGACACTCATTTTTTTACCTGAGTTCAAACAAACTCAGATATACATATCAGAGCTGTGCAATCTCAAAGGTAGTATATATAGAGATTGTGGTAGGCCTCATTAAGTGGTGCAGGGAGGATTCCTCCTCTGTACAAGTATTGTTTCTTAATAGTTTACCTCTTCTGTTTTATTCTTAGGTAAAATATTACGTAGCCACACATAAATTGGTTTACCAATACCATATTTAGGGGGACACAATAAGGTGAAGTATTTAGGTGTATGAATTAAAATGATTCTGTTGAGAAAGCTAAGGATATGTGGGAAGAGTCTAAAAAAAGATAATATACAACTGAGAAACTGGAAGCTCGTGTCTATGGATATGGATAGTAAGATGAAAGCGGATTTTAAGCCCCTTCAGTTTTTTATTTATATACACGTCAGACATACTTATATCAACCAGAGGAGAAGTCGTGGGCAATAATTAATAAATAGTTGACGGAATTTATTTGGGAGGGAAAGAGGGCTAGCTTTAAGTGAGATAAGTGGATCCTCCCAATAAAACAAAGTGGTTTGGGATTACCTGATTTGTACATAAATTTTAGAGCTACAAAGATAAGGCTTATATACATAACACAAGCAGAAGATTATGAATCAAATTGGAAAGGGTTAATGATAAAGAAGGGAGGGGTGTTCAAGAAATAAAGAGAGAGTAGGATTTTGGATGCAAAATCATAAGGAGAATAACAACAACACTGCAGAATATTATATTTATAAATTTGCAGAAAATATTCAAAAAACTAAATCAACATGGAAATGGATAATGGAGAATTTGCCAATATGAATGACTACAAGTAGAAGTTCAGAAGATAGGCAAGAGGGGGTTGAAATTTACTGGAGAAAACTGGCAAAGAAACCAAGGTATTGGGATCAAATAACTACAGGGGAAAATTAACAGAGTGGGATGAGGCCAAACAGAATTTTGGACTGCAGGTTAGAGGTTGCCTTCCCTTCTAGGGATTGATACCAGTGTATATCCACAGAAAAGGGATGCGGGAGTCCTAAGTGAAAGACCAACTCTAGTAACATTTTTAGTTGAATCTAGAATAGAAGCTGCAATTAAAAAAAGAATAATTGATACTGCATATAACATATTACATGATAACTAAAAGAATCAAAGGAGATTAGAAAGGATTAGGAAGAGAGGGAGAGAGTGGAAAGGCACTTTACAAGAGTGCACTACCAGGTATGCAACAAAATGCAGACGTTTTAGGAGTTTTGCTTGGAAGTGATTTTTATAAGTACTTTTGTACCCCAAACAGACTTCAAAGAATTTCTCCCCTGGGTAGCTAGGTAATGCTGAAGATGAGATGGGAAAGACAGAGGCAATTGGAACGTGTTTTATGGATGTGTAATGAATTGGCAGATTTTAAAACTTCCCTACAGAATATTCTTTTAGAAATATTGGAGGTACAAATGATTGTATCTACAGAAATTATTCTTTTGAGCTGGAGCACTGGATCTAAATTTCATAGATATAGTAAGGTTTTTTCTGAGTTTAATGTTAATGGCTGCCAAAAAAGCAACTTCTAGAAAATGGAAATCAAAATCTAAATCAACTGTAATCAAAGTATTGAATATTGTTAAAGAAATAAAAGAACTGGAAGTGGGATCTTTAAAAAGGGAAGGAACAAATTATATAGACATGAATGGAATTTGTGGCAAGAGTACATGCAGAATAATATTCAGGAGAAGCAGGTTTAAGGGAAGGCAGGAATGAGCAATTGATGTAATATTGGAGTGAATAAGTTTTTATAAAGAAAGAAAATGTAAATCCAATGTATTATGCATGAAGAATGTTAGGCTTGCTTGTTTTCTTTTCTGTCTTGACTGTTAGTAGTACACAGTGGATGCCTGCCGTTCACTTGCCCAGGTGATGAGGGATACCATGGATGTCACCCATTGTGGTGAACAGTGCTGATACTGTTACATTGATCCCAAAAACTGGAAGAAAGGAATAGACGGTAGACACGTAAAGTCTAAACTCTCCAAGGGGCCTATTCAGCTATAAATGCGCACAGACTATAGAGAGGAAACTCCAGAATATTTCTGAAAACATCCAGTGTTGGTTTGTGATTTATTGTGCAACTGCTTGGTAGGGGATTTATTATATATTATTTATATTTTATTTCTTTATCTCAGTAATGAGGTGTGACTAAGAGCTATTTGTGAGTGCAGGACAAAAAGGAAATCCAGTGTTTTAGTGTGACTGTTACAAATGTGACAACAGGTCAGAGTGACTAACCTTTTGAATTACTTCTCATTGTACAAGGTTACCTCAGTGTACGTAATATGTATCTGCATGCTGCTTGTGTGATTTCCAAACTCAATTTGATTTACATAACTAGTTTTAATTTCTTTGAAACCTGATTATCTCTGATTTCAATTTTTTGATTTTAAAACTCTTTAATTGTTTGTAGCTGAGAACGGATTTTTTATATAAGTATGCCATTCATTATTTGCTGAAGCAGAAGTATCTTGCCAAGTGTGCTAAATGCTGTGTATATACAATGGCAACACTTGATAACTTTGGACACTTGTGTTCCTGTTGTCAAAAGTTAGATTATCTGCTTGCTATTATTAATAGTAACTCAAAATTTACTGAAGATTATTGCACTTCTGTTATTAGCACAGTTTGAAAAATTATTGTTAGATATATTAATGACTGGGCTAATGAGAAAATAATATTATGCAAAGTGCAAATAGAGCACCTTTAGGAAAGGAAATGTGCTGATAAAGCTCACTCAAATCCTATTAAACATGATCTCACCAATGACAACTTTGCAACTGAGGATTCAGAGCATGTAGAACAAAAGAAAAAAAGGGAGAAGTTTACAACAAATAACTAGGAAGAAAAATAAATTGATTAATGTCTATAATGCAAAGATAATATATAACAAAAAGTACTTTGTTTTGTAACACAGACAATACAGTGAATGATAGCATTGTTCAATCACAAAACATTCAGTATTTAGGAAATGACATCATATTTCCAAAAGAAAGGTTGAAATAAAAGGCAAGGTGCAGGCTAAAAGCAGGAAATCTAAACAATTTGGAAGGATTAATGTACATTAAGAAAAAAGAGGAGGAAGACTGACGCTGATGACATGACTCAGACTGTGGAAGCAAAAAGACAGCTAGATGGGAATGGTGTGCTTGCAAATGAAATAACCAGAGACAACAGTGTGGTTAATAAGACTAATGGTGACAAAGATTGTACTTTTGTAAAAAATAAATAAATAATAGCGTGGACACTACTGAATTAGAAATGGACAATTTCTCAGATCTGGTCAGTAATTATATAGTATCAATTGAAAATCCAATTATAGGAACAGAAACTTACATTTACAGAGAGGATAATGAACATTGAATGGTTTCCTGCTTGCCAGGATCAAAAGTTCAGGGTTTGAGTAGGGCCTTAGTATGCCTTAATGTAAGGAAATGTGCAGCTGTTTTTATTTATGTTGGTACAAATTATCTCATTTTCAAGGACTCACTGACTGATAGAAGGGAACATACAGACCTCTTAGAAAGCATAGCTTGTACAAGTGTTAGGACATATTGTTCACAAATCACATACAGAAAGGAGAGTCAGGTCAGTACAAATGCAAAGATTTTTCTGGTGAATACATACACCCCCCCCCCCAAAAAAAAATGGCCCATTTTAAAAAATGGAAATGTGTAAAGTGTCCAAGCCTAATTCTGGGCATACATATTTTAGCTGGAGTCCACTTGTCAAGACAAGAAATGTAATTTGCTGCATTCACATAAGATTCATATTGCTATTATTTATGAAAAAAATAAACAATGACTATAAACTAGTTCCACCAGAGTATATTTTTTACTGAAACAGACATTCCAAAAACAAAAAAAAAAAAAAAACAGGTGGAGATGTTACGACAGGGATTAAAGATTGTTATGACAGCAGTGATTATTAAATCTTATTGTGCAGTGATCATGGGGTTATAATGGTTATATTACTGCTAGATAATTCTGCCAAGCTGAAATCTAAACTAATGCACAGAAGGCTAATAACAGACTTATATGGAAGCAAAGCTGTTACAATGTAAATGTAATTGGGCCGATGCATTCAGTAGAAGGAATTCAGAAGGAATGTGGCACATTTTTAAAGAAAATTCATATGAATGCAAAAAAAAAATCAAAATAATATTTAACACCAGGATCTTGGCACAGAACGTCAGGGAGCTACAATTCCATAAGCACCAGATTATTAAAATAACAGATAAAAATACAAGAATTGGAAAAGAGGTTGAACTTTAAGTTTGACACTGAAATAAACAAACTAGACAGACACACCAAACATATAGTGATATGTTATATCATATAAGGCAAATTTGAAGAAAATTTAAAAAATATTGACCTTAAAGGGAAACCATTTTATAGTAAAATACAATGATTTATTTATAGCACAGAGAATCAATATAGAGTTATATAACTACTTAATAATGCCATCACCTATTGCTCCAGTTATATTTGGGGTGTCAAAAATACATAAAGATTTGAGTAGTCCACCCCTTAGACCAATAGTAGATGGCAGGAATAGTGCAACCTATGCATGTGCTAAGGTAGTGGACAAGATTCTCCAGAAATATGTAAGGTCTGAAGCCTGTATAAGTAAAGACTCTTGGTCTTTTTTGGAAAGGATTAATAATATAGGGTTTGATGAACACAATAATTTGCTCACAATTGATGTAAAAGACCTCTATACCTCAATACCACACGATGTAGGCATTGAGTGGGTGATTTTGAACATAAAAGAAAAAGGAGCACCTCTATCTGAATTAGTGTTAGTTGAAGAGTTATTAAGTATAGTACTTGCCCATAATTATATAAGTTTTAAAAATATTTTTTTTCATCAAAAAAGCAGAGTGGCAATGGGGTCACCCTGCGGATCAAGTTTCGCTAACTTGGTTATGAATTATTGGGAGAAGTACTATATATTTAATAAAGAACATATAAATTGCCAAATTACTTACTACACTCGATACTTGGATGATATATTTATATTATTCAAGGGAAATCAAAACCAGGCAGAGTGCCTGGTAAAGTATTTGGATGAAAGTACTGATTTCTTTCAACTTACATATAATTTTGAGGAGAAACAAATTTCATTTTTAGATGTACTCCTGATTAAAAACAATATCGAGAAGAAATATGAGACTCAAATTTATAGGAAACCATCCTATTCAAATACTTTTTTACATTATTCTAGTGCTCACCCTATGTTTCAAAAAAGGTCAGTTGTCAAGGGACAACTGGTTAGGGCAGCACAAATGATTTCAAGAGAGGATGATTTCCATGAAGAATGCAATAATTTGAGAGAGATGTTCCTGAGAAGAGCTTATCCAAATACTATGTTGGATAACTTAATAGATGAAGTTCAAAGGAAGAGAAATAGGGGAGTCTATGCACCAATAGTGAGAAATAACATGGAAGTACATGCTCAAGTAATAGTAGTTAATACCCACGAGGACCCCATGGGTGAAATAATAGATTCCAACATAGAAGTAATGGATATGGAGACAACCCCAAGTTTTGAGTAGAGTCTTACCTTGACTTTTAATTCTGATTTTTATTTCTTGAAAGGCATTGTATCTAAAAATTGGAACATTCTTAAAGAGAGTAAAGAAATAATAGAAAAAATAGGGGAAGCACCAAAATTCACAGTAAGGAGAGACAGGAACTTTAAAGAACTTTTGGAAGGTATACATAAAAATAACAATAATTCCAACAACAATAAAAGGGGTATGTATACATGTGGTTCATGTCCTTACTGTAAATACATTTTGGTGAATAATACAATAACTATTAAAAATTTGGATTTAAAACGTAAAGGTAGATTTAACTGTAATTCTAAAATGGTAGTATACTTGGCTAAATGCCAGTTCTGCCCATGTTTTTATGTGGGCAAAACTATTCGTAGAATAAGGGACAGAATCTACGAACATACTTATAGTATAAGTAAAGGTAAACAAGAAAATGCATTAGCCAAGCATGTGTTAGAACATCCTACACATGTATTTAAATTTCGGATCCTCGACCAACTGTTACATAATACAAGAGGGGGTCCTGTCGAAATAGAACTTGAAAGGCAGGAATTATTATGGCAGATCAGACTATATGCATATAACTGGCCGGGCCTTAATGATATGTGTTCAATTATGGCTATATTAAAACTTAAAAGCCTTCGTAGGTAATTTGGTTTATAAAATATTTGTATGTGTAAGACCTGGGTAATAAGTATAGAAGTCCAGTGGATGTTTTTAAGATGAAATAAATATCTAATACAATATGGAATGTATATATGTGTGTATGTATATATATATATATATATATATATATATATATATATATATATATATATATATATATATATATATATATATATATATATATATATATATATATATATATATATATATATATATATGTGTGTGTACAACACATGTATGTGTATACATATACATATACAACACTTGTATATGTATATGTGTATATATATTTGTATATATATATATGTATAGATAAATAAAATTTAAAAAATACAGATATAAATATGGAATTAAAAGAATAAGGTTATTTCATGTTTATATTGCGGTAGCTGCTAGTTATGTTAGACTGCTGTTTTCTCTGTATTTATTTGTTCTTTTTGAATTAGTTGATATGCTTTGAATAGGAGATGTAAGCGTTTTATAGAATTTTGCAATTATTTAAGGTATTTATGGGTTGATTTGATATAAGGAATGTATTCCTTTAAAGCTTTTAATTAATTTACCAGCTGACTGATTACGTATATTATTTAAACAGTATTGTTTAATCTTATGGTATCTGATGAAGTTCGTGTATTACTTGAACGAAAAGCGCTTCAGTATATCAGTTTTAATAAATGGGTTGTTTCACAGACGCTTGGTATTTTCTTCATGGATTCAAGGAGTTTTCAGTGTTTTGTTTGTTTTTAAACCCAAAATAAAGCAGGGGGGAGACAGAATTAGAAATAATGACCTGAGATCACTTCAGCATGATCTTACAGTACCATTATATCTGTTATTCACTAACTCATTTAAGTATGCAGAGATTCCTCAAGATTGGAGGCAAGTACTTGTTAAACTGATCATTAAGGGAAATGTGAATAGGACAAACTCAGAGTCCCATAGGGGGTCTATATTATAAAATTGAATAGGAAGAATGTTGAATGCTCAAATGAGCGAAAATGCCGAAACTCGAAGTCCCTATTGTGGGGATCTGCGCCCCCCACCCCCGCTAAATATGTATTCTAACTCCGAGATCACACTACAGTGAGGAAAGAGCGAATATTCCACTCTTCACTTTACTAAAACCTCAATAACGGACCCTCAAGGTTCTGCAGTGTCGCTCATTAGAGTGTTCAACATTCTTCCTATTCAATTTCATGATATAGAACCCCCATAGGCCTATAAGTTTACATTCTTGTTATGGGAAAATAAAGGAAATGTTTTTATAGAAAAATTACTGTCAGAATTGGAAAGTTTGGCACATAAATCGTATATCAGTATGCATAAGTTGAAAACAGATTTAAAACTACATGTAACATGATGTTCTATAATAATATAATAGTTATAAATTAAAAACTGTGCTGTGATGTAATTTATATAACTTAACTTCAGTATTTGGTAGGGTCATACACAAAACACTGATCAATAAATTAGAACAACAAGATATTAAAGTAATCTTGATAAGATGAATAGCTGCATGGCTAACAAATGCAACATGGCAAGTATCATGCAGCAACTGGACAGCTGAATTTCTAGCTTGCAGTCAGGGTGTCCCACAGGGCTCTGTCCTAGACTCAGAAGTCTTTAGATTGTATCTTAAGAACTATCTTTTTCATCTGAGCTGTTCTATAGCCTGTATGCAGATGGCTTAAAAATGGGTAAACTGATATCACCTGGTATAGACAGGGCATATCTGCAAAAGAATTTGACTAAATTGACCATTTGGGCACGTGAAAATGCTATACTGATAAATACATCAAAAACTAAGTCTGTGAGATTTTGAGACATAGACTGAAGGATGAAAATGTAATACATCATGCAGTGATTGAAACTGTAAATTCATTTATAAACCTGGGTAAATGGGTAGATCTAGCTTTGAGGTTTTTTTCTGATCATATCAACCAATTGGGTAATAATAGTTCTAAAACTATAAGCTGTATAAAAAAGATTTATAAAGTCTAGAAAATCGGAATTGCTGAAATCAATGTTTGCAATTTACATCGGACTCAAACTAGAGCATGGAATAATAATATGGAAATGTTGTAAGAAAACTAGCATCCATGGATGTGAAAATTAAAGTTATTATGAAAGATTAAAATATCTGAACTTGTACAGTGTTTCATATAGATAAGTAACAGATAGGATTTATTAGTACAAAATACACAAATAGTTATCAAACAGTATGACTTCATCAGAACAATTAAAATATGAGCTTTCAGGCTTAAATAACCCACAGGCTGTCCAGTCAGTGAGGTAATTCTTAATATGTAAGAAAGTGCTTTTTTCAAAATGTCAACAATTTATATTCTTTTATTTTTATTTTTATTTTCATATACACCTTGCAATGGCATACATGTTTAATGCTGGTTTTATTCATTTGTTTTATCATTCATGAGATTTGGCATGTTTGAAATACAATATGTTAATTTCTAGACCAATGAATTCAAACTGTGGGTTATTTAAGCCTGAGAGCTCATATTTTAATTGTTCTGACGAAGTCATACTGTTTGATGAAAGCGCTTAACTATTTGTGTATTTTGTACTAATAAATCCTATCTGTGGACTCGCAACGTTGTGCTAATACTTGTTACTTGGTTATACTTCAGCACTTCAACACCATTTGGTTGGATTTTGTTTCATATAGATATTTAAGGGGGGACATTTTCAATGTACAGGTCATTTAGAGACAATTACCCCTGGAATGTTTCATGTTATCAAAGAGTAGTAGAGAATTATCACACAGCCTGCTTAAGGGATTAAATCTGAGTGAGAGATGTACTATTTGGTTCTCTGAGAGAGTAGCTGATGCTTGCAATAGACTATCAAATGACATTAAAGCAAGCATTAATTCAAATATTTTAAGAACAACCTGGACAGTTATTATGAGGATGGTTACTTTGGTATATTGGCATGCTAAAGGGCATTGTTACCTGTTCCTGAATAATTTGTATGTATGATCTATCTGCTCTAACCTCACTACCAACTGCTATGTCCCCAACAATTCTGATGCCAGCATCTTTGCAAGGTGACCATGGTCAACCTGTTGATGATAATCTAGAGGGCACACAGATGGCCTGTATTACACCTCCTATGTTAGTGGGTGCAGGTTCTTCATCAGAGATGAGCACTGGTGGTCCTTTCGGGTTACTCTGTGAGATAAGTGGAGGTTGGTCAGGACTGAGATTAATCACTGTCTTGAGACCTAGATTGACACTCTAGAGGACATCTTCACATGACTAGCCAAGTTGCATAGCTGCACAGCCTCAACCATCAGGCTACAAGTGGGAGGGTCTACCCCTGGTGTTAGCTATGGAGGTCATTGACTTACGGGGGCTGGTTTCCATTGGAATGGATTAGTAGGTGATCCTCATATTAACGCCCATCATGGTGTTCATTTTCTTTATGTCAGTCAACTCTCTTGTTTGTTGGCCATTCCTTCATATCACCATTTATCCAACCTCTGTCTGTCAGTCTGTGGATCACTTCTGTAGCCTCTCCTTTTGCATTTGTACCTCCCCTGTCAATATTTAGCTGTCTAATATATTTTTGTATCTGTCCTTTCTGTCATCCCTATAACCTCCTTTCTAACATCATCACCCCTTTACTTCCCTCTTCTCTGAAAATAAAAACAGGCACTTGCCTCCTCCCCTACAAAAAATATTACACTTGCCTACCCCATGACACATTTCTCTTCCAATTTAACTTATTTATATTCTTCAGCTTTCTTTTCCCTCTTTCTTAGTGTCCTATCATCCTATTCCATTCTCATTTATAAAATAAACAGCATTTACACTTTGCTGTGGAGCTCTTACATGGGGTCTCAGCTGTACCTGCATTGCACAGGTGTGGCACTTTAATGCATTTGTGAACACACAGTATGCTAAGCATGCTATACTCATACTGATGGGCCTGAATGTGGCATGTTGTAGCACAGCCCAACCATTTGTGTGGTAACTGCTACTATTATGGATATATGCCTTCCTTATGCAACAACTTAATCCTATCTGTACCATCTTACTCATTTATGCTAACCTTAACCCTACTATTCCTGCCCCTAACCTTAGTCTTTAGGTCTTAACATTAGGTTATTAACCTTTTCCCTAATAAACAAGGCAGACAGACAGACACACACACACACACACACACACACACACACACACACACACACACACACACACACACACATACCAGTATGCAAGAACAATGCAAAAGCTCTCCCCACCTTAGTTACTCTAACACTAACCCATGGATATTCACACATAATGCACTCATCAACAAGGATGAAACTTTTGATACATCTGAAAGTTTTAGTATTACTACTCACTTTTCCTTACCATGTTTGGCATTCCACACTCCCAAATGCAGCCAAAAGTAAAACTCAGCACAGAAAGCAACATTCAATGTTGCACATTTTGTTTCCAGATTCCTTCAACTAGGAGTGCATCCGACAGCTTCAGACAACAGAAACAGCTGTCTACAAGCTGTGCAATCAATACAATGCAAACTACCGATGAGTATATATATATATATATATATATATATATATATATATATATATATATATATATATATATATATATATATGTGTGTGTGTGTGTGTGTGTGTGTGTGTGTATGTGGAATCAATGGCATTATTTGATTCAGCATTATGTTGATGTGATTAACATCAACACAGTGGTGTCAAATTGCAAAATGTTGACATGGTTCTGCACATGCTCCTATGATAAGCCTCGGAACATGCATTTTTTCAGTGTTTTTGCAGGGGGAAAATCTCTTTACACCCAATTCTAATTATATACACTAACTGGGAGATTGCACAATCCCTGTGAAAAGTGCATATTGCCCTTCTCCAGTGATTATACTTAATTGCACAACTATCCACCCTCTGTACTATTGACCATAGTGGGTTGACAATACAGAGGTTTATATTAGCTATGATCGATTAACTCAACCAATAAAATAAGAACTATATTATTCATTATTACTTATGAGTGTAGTTATTTATTTTTTAGTTCATAGGTTCATAGTTATGTACTAGATTAGCAATCACTACTTCCTTTATAAGACTAGCCATGCAACCAAACTGGGACCCACAAGTTTTATGTTTTAGATATTTTTATAGGGGTTGATTTTTGGCTTTGACATAAATTATTGAATACCCTGTCCTTCAGGGACATAGGCACCAAACTAGGGATGAATTTACGATTTCTCATCCACTGGGACAAGTATAGGGATAAGACTTTGAGGTGATCCACATAGCGCATTGTGTTTACTCCCTGTATTATTTTTGTAAGAAACCTTTGAAGATGTTCTAGTTGCTGCATGTATCTGGTCAGGTACATGCCAAAGGTGGCATTATACTCTGTGATGGGTTTGATGAGGGCCGAGTACAGTGGTATGATAACTTTCTGGACCTAGATTCCATGTCCTTACCGATAAGTTGAGCAACATAATCCTTTCCTGATAGTAGGTGGCAATTCTTCAAGTAAGTATGAAGATTTATGCAATTTTCTTTGCAAGTTTGTGAATGATATTATTCATATATTTATTTATTACTGTTATGCTACTTTTTTGTCTTTTTCTTCTTCTTCTTAAGGCACTGTTCACCATTGTGTTTACATGTTTTTGGATCCTAATTTTATTTTTCCAACACCTTTTCTAGATGCGCCTATGATAATTTTACTCAGAATCTTCTCATAATATGATTTTTGCTCATGTTTCTTTTTTATATTTCTTCACTTATATCTTTTTCCAGTTCATATTTTACTTAATCTTTTTGTAATTTTTTTCTACACATGTTTTTCTCATCTCTTATGTGCTTGATACATAAACACACACATATTATTTTGTTGTTCTTTATTTTGTTTTCATAATTTCTTTTTGCATTTTGCATATCTGTTTCTGCATATCTGTTTCTGCTTTGCTTCTCAGGTCATTCTTTTGCATTAGTTTTCTCGTTTTAATATGTGTTGCATTATTCAGCTTTTTGCCCCAAGAGATGCCCACAAATGCTTGTCTCCATGCCTGGCTGCATGTAATTTTATGTACTGTATCATCAAAGCAATTTCCTTTCAGGGCATCTAACAAGATATCATTAGAGCATAACATCTGTATATTTCCTTGCCCCCTCTCCAGTTACTGACCAATGCTACCTGTAAAGGTGATCCCCCATGGCCTTAATGAAAATGGACAGCTCATCCAAAATAATGCTCCTGTCTGAAAAATGCATGCTAAAAATAGTTATATCTGCCCTCTAACAGGATAGGGTAAATTTCCTTGTAATAATTTGGAGCAGCTGCAGTTTCAGGACAACTCGCCACAACTGTGGTGGTAGCTCTATTAGCTCCTTTATGTCACTTTTGTTCTTCATGTTCTGTGAACATTTGGGCTGTATCTGGCTCTGTTGATTACATACGAAGCGTCTATTATTCCAAGGTCCTCACGGTGTACTACAACCAGTGATATCTCCCTTGCCAGTGGAAGTGTGTGACAGCTTAGACTGCTCCTATTTCTTCCCATATACCCATATGTAGTGCTAGGCAAACCTCTCATGTAGTTGTGCCCTGCCAATAAACAGGTTAACTGTTTTGTGCAACTCTTCGTTTGACGTAAATTCCTGGTCTACCAACCAGATTTTCATGTCTTTAATGTTATGAATTTTTAGCTCATGCTGATGCTGTTTTTCTCTTTCTTTACATTCCTCTGTCCTTATTGTGCCATGGCTTGTTTATGATGATATTTTATTTACTTCTCTGTGGTTCTAAACTGTTTTAGTTCTCACCGTCTTTTATGTTACTTTCTGTCATACTCTGCAGCTTCCATCTGTTTACTTCTCTTAGCTGCTATACAGGCATCTCACCTCCTGTGATAGCCTCTTTAATTCAAACTGCATTTTGTAATTGTAAGGGTATGCAATAGATGGTCCTTTAGCTGCATGCTGCAAACCTACAGTCCCTGTTCGGCCATGTCCATGTCCAGAGGTCTGAACTTCAGCTGCTTAAAAGGTAACTATTAGGTCATTCTTCTTCAAACCAGCATGCAGGGGTCCCTTTGATATGCACAGTTTATCTAATTTTGCCACTAATACCTTGGAATAATTTTCAGAGATCTTTGTGCCTGTTCTCCAACTACTGTCAATACAAAATAAATAACTGCTGTGCAAATTGTACAGCTGTATATTTTATCAATGCTGCATATGTAAACACATGTTTTGGTAATAACTGCATTGAGGTTATATAGGTCCAGCTGACATTATATCCTATTGCTGCAGCCAATTAATGTTAGGTTAAATGGCTGTACAGGCTCTAAATCTACAAAAGTAGCACCAAATATGTGAGGGATAGGTACGGGCCTTGAATCTCACAACAAAGCCATTTACAATGGATCATTGGTCTTAAGAGTTTATGGTAAATGCACAATCAGCAACAACTGCCACTCCCAAATAAGCTTTAGACTGTACAATAAAAACAGGACTAACATAATTGGTTCCTGGGCTTTCAATCTCCTCACATAAGTGCTTTTTCATAGTTTCACAGGTAAGTACTAGTTAGCTGGCCTTGTAGACCACTTTAAGCCTAGCCAGATCCCCTTACTGAAAATCAAACACTGTACCACTTGTCTGTGAGATAAAAACCTCAATTGTTATACTACTACCCAACCCCCAACCCCAAGAGCATGTATTTTATAAGATAATGCAATCTCATCATCTGTAACTGAGTGTTAATGAAATTATTGTTTTATTCTCTCTCTTGCACGTGCGCGCACACACACACACACACACACACACACACACACACACACACACACACACACACACACACACACACACATACACACTCACAGACACCACACACACACACACACACACACACACACACACACACACACACACACACACACACACATGCACTAAGAGAGATTGCCAATATCTTTCCAGTGCTAGCAGCCCAAAATAGTCACTACCAGAAACTGACCAATTTGACATCAGATTCTTAGTTATTAAGCTCAGTTCCAAACAGCTAGCCAATGTATTAAATTATCATAAATTATGGTCAAACAGTACCTCTTCAAAAAGGCCAGGTGCCAACTGTCACAGCTATTCTGTGAAGTTACCCTTTAAAAAACAATGAACAACCCCTCACTTATATAAAACAATAAATAAAAACACTTAACTTAAGAATACGTTAAGGTGAAAGCATAACAAAAGCCAATTAAAACATACACACCAGTAAACTAATGCACAGGGAGGAAAAAATAGATAAGTAATGGCAGAATAAGTCTAACTGCAACTATTTCAGTTGTTCCTACCAGTTTCTACAGAAGGCTGCTACCTAAGTACCAGTATGTTTTTAAAATATGTAGTGGCTGACAATGACACACGACAACAGTGATATTAACATAATTTCAATCAGCTTTAAGTGGAAGTAAGACAGACAACAGCAAAGCCTGCTACTGAGCATGGTGAGATAAGTCATAACACAAAATCGGTTACTTTACTTGAAATTGAAATTACTACTATCATGAACTTTATTTACAATTGATATTACACACAAGGAAGTACAGATATCAAGTAACAGACACACACACACACACACACACACACACACACACACACACACACACACACACACACACACACACAAACATACAAACACACACAGTCTACTGTGGGTTAAAGTAGGAGTAAATGAGTGGATCTCTCCTTAGTACTTATGCTTGTCCCTTCTGATCTCTTAATGGCCTCCCAGAACTGGGCATATGCAGAGGAGGGGTAATTGGGTACAGTGCAAGGAAAGTACAGCTGTGTAAATAAACTTACCATAACAGTAAATATCTGAATGATCACTGCTGCAGTAGCTGTTGTTATATAGGGTTGCAACCTGCACAGAATATAACAGCCAGCCAGCTTCCAAACTTCAAGGGCACCTTCCATGTTCCCAAACCATTATTCAGATTGAGGTGACCTGAAGAAAATGCAGGGTTTGGATGCCAAGCTTTTCAGAACTTTCATCCCAACAGAGACAGGGAGGGAGGCTAAAGCCCAAAAATGGTCGATACTAAGAAAATAAGCAAAAAGGTCCTCTCCCTGGCAATAAAAACGTAGAGAAATAGAGAGGATGGAGGGCGGAGCAGATACTGCAGCAGTGCTCATTCAAACATCTGTTGCTATGGTACGTTTACTTATGCCACTGTACTATGTTCATCATTATTATCACTGTTACAGTAGCCTTAAGCTATATTGGTAGATCACTACAGTTTAAACTGACTGGGAGGAGAAAGGATGAGGGTCTAGGATCCCCTAGAGAATGAGCCTAATAAAGCCTGTCCTAGACTTTGAAAAGAAATCTTATTTACAGTGCTGTGTAAAACTATGTACATAGGACCAAGTTGCTGCTTCTGCAATACTTCTAGAATCCAGTCTTTACCACAAAGCAACAGATAAAGCCAAGGCCCTGCTAGAATGAGCCTTGACTCTACCTGGAATTGTCTTGTGGTTGTGTGTATAACAAAAGGTAATAACATGATACAACCTCTTGGAAACAGTCTGCTTTGACACAGGTTGTCCTGTACTCTTACAGTCACAAGAAATGGATAACTGATCAAGGTTCCTAATCGATTTTGTTCTGTCAAGATAGTACCTGAGTTGTCTTTGGATTTGCAGAGCATGGAATATCCTTTTGATCTCATTTTTAGCTTTTGAAAAGAAGACAGGGAGATGGATATCTTGGTTCTTAAGTAAACTCAACTACCACTTCAGAAATAAATGAAGGAAAGTTCTCAAGGAAATCCTGTCTTTATGAAAAAATAAAGGAGGTAACCCACCACAAGAACCTACAACTCAGAAACTGTCTCACAGAGATCAGAACAGTCACTAAGACTGTTTTCCATGTTAAGAAGCTCGTGTCAGCCTGATAAGCTGGTTCAAATGGAACAAGTCTTAATTTTTCCAGCACAAATTAAGATCCCAAGGAGGAGACACTTGTTTTCTAGGATGTCAGGTATGAAGCACCCCTTTCAAAAATATTTTCACATGAAATCAGATTGAAAGAGGAGGATCTATAGGTGGATATGATGAAATGGCCAACAAATAAACCATGATGGAGGAATACAACCAGAAAATAGTAATTCCCACAAATAACACAGAACCAGAGAAATACTAGCCCTGAAAGGGTATTGTTTACTGTCTTGCACAAACTAGAACCTTTTTTCCATTTATTAATATATAATGTCCTAGTAACAGGCTTTATTGCCTCTTTTTCTACCTGCTGCACATCGTAAGAAAAGAGTTGCCTAAAATTTATTAAAATTATATCATCTAAGCAGTTATTTGCAGTTATATGGGGTCAGTAAATATCAAACTCCCCTTGCCCTGTGTAAGTAGGTCTAGTCTGTGAAGAAGCCTGTGGTGATTGCCCCTAGCTATTTTCAAAGCAAAGGAAACCACTGTTGTCTGGCTCAGAAGGGAGTCACCACAATGATCTTTGAAGAGTCATTCAAAATCTTCAGAATGACCCTGAATATTAGTGGAAACGATGGAAAAGTATACAGGAACATTACTGTCCCAGGAAAAAGAAAAAGCATCAGTCTTCTAGGCCTTCTTGCATGGAGTTCTGGAGCAGAATTTTGGCATATGATTGCTGAGCACAGCAAGAAGATCTATTTGAGGTGTTCCTCACAGCTGGATCAATTACTATAAGACTCCTTGATTCAATTTCCATCCATGAGTATCTGTTCCGCTCCTGCTCAGCTTGTCTGCCACACAGATCTGCTCTGACAGTATGTAAGATACCAATAGAGAGAGGATGTATTGAAAAGTTACATTTCGAGCAACCATGACTTGTCTCAGGGAGGGTAAAATCTGTGTCCGCCTTGTTTTTTTATATTCCCACATCACTGCTGTGTTGTCTGTAAACACTTGCAATGGTCATAGGGACCATAAGTGATTGAGAGAGCTGAGAGCATTTATAAGTGTCAAAATCTCTTTTATGTTAAATGTGTTTTAAATGTCATTTTTGTTTCAAACAACCTGCATTTTTATCCCTTTAGAGACTGTTCCCAAAGCAAAGTCTGATGTGTCTGTTGTTTCAGACTGTGCTGAAGCTGGAAGTGAAAATGGGAGACCTGGATTCTGATAAAATTGGCCTCTCCACCAAAAAATGTCCCTTTTCACAAACTTATTGAATTGTTATCTTGCTAAAGAAATCATGAAAATCATAAAAGCCACTGAATCCCAGTATCCAGAGAAATTCCCTAGCAGAGACAATAATTTGAGTGGGAAAACTCAGTGTTAGATCTAGATAAAGACCTTTTTCCTGTGGAAGAAAATGTCTTTGAACTGACGTATCTAGGAGACATCCAAGAAAACCAATCCGATGAGAAGGAGTCAAAGAAGACTTTTGTATGGTCTCCTAGAACCCCAATCTGTATAATAGATCCCTCAACCAAGAGAGAGATTTATGATTCTGCAAAGTTAAGCAAGTCATCTAAATAAGGAAAAATGTGAATACCTTGCAGTCTGCAATAGGCTATCACAACAGCTAGACACTTTGTGGAGAGGACAAAGGGTAATGCAATGAACTGATAATGTAATCCAGACACAGAAAACCTTAAGAAACATCTGAAATCTGGAGCTATAAGAATATGCTGATATGCAGCTTTTAAATCTAAGTTCACCAGAAAATCAAAAGGGGAATGAGGGGTAACAGGTTCTGAAAGGATAATATTTTGAACTTGGTCACTGTCACAAACTGGTTTTGAAAGAAAAGATCCAGAATTTGTCTCCACAAATATTCATTTTTTGGCACCAGAAACATTCTTCAACAAAACCCTTCTCCTACCTGAGGAGGAGAGACAACGTCTGTCACTCCCTGAGACAGCAGTTACTCATGGGAGAAAAAGAGGAGTTTGGTCTGGTGGGGGAAATCCAATATAAAGGAGGGAGGGAGGAACTCTCAATGCCACCTGTAACCTTGATTGGTTACTTTAAGAAACTATCTGTTGCCAATAAGAGAACTGGAGGTTCAGACATTCTGGAAATATTAAGAGTTTTCCTGGTGAGAAGGGTTGGGGTAGCTACCGAAAATGTTGCTCGGGTTGGGGTAGCCTTTGTAGATAGTCATTCACCCTTACTAGACTGTCCTTTATTCTGCTGGCTTACCAGCAGCTTGCTGCACTTATTTTGTATTTTGAAAACATTTGTAGGTGTAGCATGAAACTCCTTGAAAAACTAAATAAGAAAGCCTGAAAAATCTAAACGATTGCTTGAATCACCTTACCTCTGTCATCACATTTTGCATCAATGTCTGTAGAAGGTGGTCCAAAAACTACTATGTAAGGGAGAATTCAAACTTTCAGCTTTGACATTCTCTGGAAGGTTTTGATAATACAACCATGCAAACCTCCTTAAGACAGTTCTTGCAGCAACAACAGTGGAATTGGCATCAACAGAATCATAAGCATATTTTAAATGGTGGGTAGCCTTGCTTTATCAATAAGGTTACACAATGAAGATTTTTACTCAGAAGACGAAATGGGTGTCATTGTATTCTTCATTCTCTTAAAAGAATCAAGCATAAACTTTAACATATAAGCTTTGGAAGCTGTCCAACAGTTTTGTCCTGTGACGGATACAACCTCATATAGCTAATGCTACTGCAACAGTGATCAAAATGATGAATATTTTATGGAAAGACTTCCAAGGCTTGCCCAAGACTGAAGAAAACTTCTGAGTTATGTTTCAGCAAGTCCTGAACTGATAGGTAGCTAGAGTCTTTCTGGCTTGATGCTGCAAAATGTCTGGTGAAAGATAATAGTTGCATTATATACAACCTAATCAAGGAACTCAAACTCACAGTCCTTGAGTCTCAAACAGCCCTCAAACCAGCATAATTCTATAAGTGGGAAACTGCTACACGTCATTCCTAGCCACACTGACTATCTTTATTTTTGTTTTGGAGATTGTGTCCCTCATCTAAAAATGATATTTCCCATACAGCTCTCATGTTTTTTGTTGGGGGGGGGGGTTGAGTTTGAGACCTTGATCAAAGTGAAAAGAGAAAGTTGACATCCTCTGACTTACATAGCAGTAGCTTAAGCTGATGATAGCAAATTCTGACATGCCTTCCATATCTTTTGGGGGAAGGACCAGCTACAGAATGTAGGGTGCACAATAACCTAGGTGTAGGCTATCATTACGTGTCCTGTATCCTCCAGCTATGAAATGGAGACAGTGCTCTAAAGGAAAGGCAAGATTACTGGACAGAGCAGAATGTTAGCTGCTCATCTCTGCACTCCTCCTCAACTAAGGCTACTTGTCTGAAGAAATAATTAACTGTGTGCTCCCTAAGCAAAGATCACATTTCTAACCTATTTTTGTCCATGTACAGAGTATAATAATTAGATGTTTTCATGTTTTTAGTGAGTTTGTGACAAGTCAGCCTCTATTAATTGCCACAAGCTCAAAGAATTACACGCTATCATTCTTGAAAAGGATGAATTTGCCTCTGCATGACACAGTTCATGCCAGTTGTCACAAACTCTAAGATACCTTTGTCTTAGATAAGTGAAGGAGAACAGCACGTGCTTTCCATTAGCTATCTGTAAAGGGTCTTTTAGGGACATAACTCCATAGTCTATCCATCATTGTAAGGTTGTCCAATGTCCACCAATGCAAAGCTCTGGATTCTCCCACAGCCGTGACTCCAGACCATAAAGGTACAACTTGTCTAGCCATTTCCTAAATTTCTTCCAAGTTGAGTGGGTAGCCTTTATACAGTTGCATACCCTTTATTGCTTGGTGAGTCAACTCAAGTGGCATTACAGGGCATGATGAGGGGTACTGTGAAATATGTACCTTTCCAAGGTTGCACACAGTGGGGGAGACACAGTCAAGATGGAGGTATGTTCACGCAGCACTGTAGTTACTGCATATGCACTTATATATACTGCCCCTGTGCCTCCATCCTTCACTGTGGCATTGAGATGGTTAGTTTGCTACTTTTTCCATTCCATATCAACTGGCATTCCAGATTTTGAATTTTTATTGGATATTTATAGCAGGTGGTATTGTTTTGTATCTCAGTAAGTACAGTATTTTAGGGTGTAAAAGTGGTTTCAGGAGATTAATCCAATCTATTGCAGAGGGGCATGGTTTTGACCAGATATGTATTGAAGAATATATTTCCTACTGCTGGTTGATTTTGAATGTTGTTTCCCAAGGGGTGAATATCTTGACCTCTAAGCACTGATAGCCTGACCTACAGTTGTTTTTGCTTGTTCTATGACTACAAACATTTCAATTGTTTATTTTTTCATCTTCAAACCTAAGATCATTTGAACACGTCTACTTTATTTACATGAAAGCTGAAAACAGCGAATGCATATGCATCGAACCATATGCATCGAAAGTGCGAACCATCAAAAACTGTAAATGAAAATTTCCATAGGTGGAGATTTCCATTTACTTCAATGTAGTGCAATCTCGGAGTTGGTATATTTAAGTAGCGAGGGGGTGGGGGGTGCAGGGGGGCTTGCCCCCCTGCCTACAGCTGTTACATGTCATGTATGTTGTGTAGTTTTGTTTTTATTGTGTTTCGATGGTTTCTCAGTTCAATGCATATGGTTCGATGCATATGCATTCACTGTTTTCAGCTTTCGCATAAATAAAGTAGATCCCATTTGAACATTATGTAGACTGTCATGTATGATGGAGATATTGTGGGTGGAGTTCTCAGTCAAAAGAAGGTAGTTGTCTGCAAACAAACAGATGTGACTTTATCTCTTAGTTTAAGATTTTTCCATTCAGATAGGTCCTTATGTTGCCTAAGCATCGAGTAAGGCTCTGTGACCAGGAGAAATTGTGATAGACAGTAGTCATCCATCTAGTGCCCTGCAAAAGAGGGAAGACCAGTGTTAGTATACTGTTGACAAGCACTCTTGGTTGAGGGACATTATATAAGGCCTGGACTGCCATTTTAAAAACTTGAGGGAAGTTAAAACAGCCATGCAAAGACCACACATAAGCTCAGTTCACAAAATCAAATGCCTTCTCAAAAATCTATAACTAAAGAAATCGAAGCAATTTGGGTCATCTTTTAGTCCTGCATATATGTTCACCAGGCTGAACAAGGAGAAGGTCACTGTAAGCTGCCTGTCTGGTGCCAGGATCCGCCACATAACACAAGCACTCAGGTCACTCCAAAGCAAGTACAAATATAACTCCGTCATTGTCCATGCGGGTGTGAATGACCTGAGATGGACCTCCCTGGACTACATGAAAAAAGACGTACAGGAGCTCTTTGATCATGTAGCCCAGGCCGGTATGACCCTGACCTTGAGAAACATCTTACCCTCACCAAGAATGATGCCACGTATAAAGACAAAATGATAAATTTTAAGAATTGGCTAAAGTATTGGTTCATTCAAAGGGGATCCAGTGTCTGTCAGCCTGGGATGACATGCTCGACAAGCCACGGTGCTTCACTAGGGACAGCTTGCACCTGTCACCCTGGGTTTTTGAATACTGGCAAAGGCTCTTGCCTCCCCCATAGTGCCTTTTTTAGGCAAGGCTCAAAAGACAAACCCACCCCCATAGACAACACAAAGAAAAAAAAACTAAGGGTAATGCTGCTCAATGCCAGAAGTCTAAACCACAAGATGCATGCACTCGAGACTCTCCTCATTATGGAGAATATCGATATCTGTGCAGTAACAGAAACCTGGTTCAAGGCTCCCGAGAGAGCGCCAGCACTAGCAGGTTATACTTCATACCATGCTTTCCGGCCCCAAAACTCGGACCGAACCACAAAAGGATGGGGAGTATCCATATTTATCAAAGATACCCACACCTCCAGGTTAGTGGCACTGCACGAAGCATCAGAGACCATCCATGTGCAACTAACAGTGGGCAAAACTGCCTTTCAGTTTTTAGCCTGCTACAGACCACCCTCCCAAACACAGCCTCACTCGGCTTTCCTGAGAACACTGGAGAATATGAAGGTCTCTCCAAACACTATTATATTGAGTGACTTCAACTACTCAAACATCGATTGGGAAAACTACTCAAGCACAAACACCCTCGCCCAACGGTTCCTAGAATTTATAAACTCAAATGCTATGGAACAACTGGTCACCACTCCCACAAGAGAGGAAAACATATTGGATCTGGTCATCACCAACATGGGGTCTCTGTGTTCCACACCAGAGGTATACCCCTCATTGGTAAGATCAGACCATAAACAAATCTCACTGGACATCCATATTCCATCCCCACCCCTAGCCAAGGAAACCACGGTGAAGAACTTCTCAAAAGCAAACTTCACACTTCTCAAAACTGAGGTGGAATCCTTCAAAGCCCCCAGGCCAGTGGAAAATACAGCCCAAAATGCAGAATCCTTTACAAAAGCATTCTATGGACACCTACAGGAATGCATGGAGCATGCTATCCCAAATAAAACCAAGACTCACTCCTTCAAAGGCAGGAAACCTGTCTGGTGGACCCTGGCCATAAATAAGCTATACAACAGAAGGAGAAAGCTACTACATGACAGAGCAAAATCCCAAAAAGGGAAGGCGTCACTGATCAGTACTAGCAAGAAACTACAATCCCTCATAAAATCATCTAAGGCCAGCTTTGAAAGAAAAATTGCGCAAGACACTAAAGATAATCACAAGGCCTTCTTTAGTTATGTCAGAAACCTGAGAGGCAACTCCCAGATATGCTCTGAGTTAGTGCAAAATGACAAAAAATACACTGAACCCACAGACATTGCCAACATCCTGGCAGAAAGGTTCAGTTCAAATGTCTATCCCAACAGAGTGTAGCCTTCCTGAGATCACAGATGCACAGGTGAGAGCTGCCCTCTCCAAAGCAAAAAACACAGCATCAGTGGGACCAGACGGTGTCCCGGGCTACGTCTTACATGAGCTCCAAGAAGAACTAAACCCTCATATAAAGTCACTGTTCAATCTCAGCCTTACTACAGGATATGTACCCAAGGAATGGCGTACAGCAACAGTGGTCCCACTCCACAAAGGTGGTGCCACAACAGACCCCAGAAACTATCGCCATATAAGCCTGACTAGCCTGGTCTGCAAAGCTATGGAGCGTATCATCATGGAAATCATCAACAAAGACATTGGGAACCTCCAGACACTGGATCCTACCCAATTCGGCTTCGTTAAGGGCAGATCTTGCCTCTTGAACCTGGTCGACTTCTTTGAAACAGTTACCAAAGCCATAGATGAAGGGAAGGTAGTCCACACAGCCTACCTGGACCTCACAAAAGCCTTTGACACAATACCCCACTCGGGCATCATAAATAAGCTCACCAGCTTAAATATCAACCCCTATGTCATAAGATGGGTTGCCAACTGGCTCAGGGATAGAACCCACATGGTCAGAATAGCAGGTGCCATGTCAGACTCTAAACCAGTTACAAGTGGTGTCCCACAAGGCTCAATCCTGGGACCTCTCTTGTTCGGTATATATTTCTCCGAGGTACAGGCTAACATGGGTGGACTATGGCTGACCAAGTTCGCAGATGACTGCAAACTGGGTGCTATAATTGACTCTCTGGCTGACACAAGCATCCTCCAAAAGGGTCTCACAGAGATGGATAACTAGTGCCAGAGCCATGGCCTAAAGCTAAATGCCAAAAAGTGCATAGTCATCCCCTTTGGGAAAAACAAAGTGCCCACAAATTACCACATAGATGGTAATCCATTAAGTACGGAAGAAGTAATTAGGGACTTGGGGACCCAAGTAGATAGCAATCTCTCCTTTGACAATCACATTGCCAAAGTGGTTAGAAAGACCTTCTATATAGCCCACCTTATCACGAAAGGGTTCACATCTAGATCAAGAGAGGTCATTGTGCCCCTCTACTCATCACTTATCAGGCCCATAATTGAGTACAATGCCCTGTTTGGGATGTACCTTACCCGACACCTTCAGCAACTGGAAAGACCCCAAAAGTATCTCACCAAGAGGATCAAGGGGCTCAAACAGATGCCCTATGCAGTTCGGCTAAAGAAACTCCAGCTCTACTCAGTTGCATACCACCTACTCAGAGGTGATCTGTGTCTGACGTATAAAGCCATGTCCAACCCAGAATTAATGGACATGCTTCACCTCAGGAAATCCAAATCCCTTAGAGCTACACGCTCCAGGGACTTGAACCTCAGCACAGAAATAAATAGGACATGCTGGAGGGACAGATTCATATCCCAGAGGCTCCCCTCACTCTGGAACAAAATCCCAATCCATGTTAGGCAGAGCCCCTCACTGACTCTCTTCAAGAGAAATCTTGACGAGTGGATGGGAGATCATAAGTTTACCCTGGGATCTCTTCTGTGTCCCTGCTTGACAGAGGTACAGTAAACTAACCTTAAAAGGGCTACCTTCTGTGACCTACTATACAGAGGCACAGTCAACTAATCTAAAAGGGTGGCAAAAGCCAAACACACTCTGGCTAGGCTTATAAATGCCCTAGGGCAGATAGCCTAGTATCAACCTATGAACCTATGAACCTATGAAGATGGTCTAAGTGTGGTCTGTCCTGGAATGCTCTGTAATGAAGCTAGGTAATGACAGCTGAATGATCTATGGGAGAAGCAATTGAATTTTATTCACCAGGATCCTGACATAAATCTTAGTTTCTGTTTTAATCAATGATATAAGCCTATAGGCATTTTATAGGTTTGGATAAGACTACAATGCTGGACTTTCTTAATGAATTAAAGGCATTGCCTGAATTAAAGATTTACTGGAAAAGTAACCATAGAGGATGATGAATTTAAGGAAACAGAGTCTTAAACCCTCTTCAAAAGGAACCTCGACGATTGGATGGGAGAAAGGAAATTCACCCCGGGATCATGTCAGTCGCCCTGCTAGAGAGGCATCCAGGGAAGTAAATAGTTTGGGAAGAAATAGCCAGGGAATTATGGCTAGGCTTGTATAGGCCCTAGGGCCGATAGCCTAGTACCAGCCTATGAACCTATGAACCTAAACACATGGTTAATAAGCCTGTCAGGGCCAAGGGTCTTATCACTGCATATATTTTAGCAGCCCACTACATTTCATCTACAAAAACAAGTTTACATATGGTCACTCCCTGTTCTGAACTAATTTTAAATAATTGGCATTTGTCCAGCACTCTTTTATATTTCAACAGAGGTATGATACATTCACTAGATCCATATAATGACTCATAAAATATTTTTAAGGTAGCATTTGTATCTGCACGTGTCTGGAGTTTGCTGTGCTAATTGCAAATTACCATAATCTTGGCAGTTTGCCCATTTCCATCTTTACCTGTAGCATACCAGGTTTTCCAACTTGTCATTCCCTGCTCTAGCTTTCATGGCTGCATTAAATCAATACAAGTTAGATTTAAAGAGTTCAACACCATTTGGATTTGATATAATTATAAGCCATAATAAGTAACTAGTGCTTAAAGCATGAAGCTTCTCAAAGATTAGGCCTGTTTTCTCCTTTAGGTCTGTAATATCTCCATCTACCAGAAAGCAAATGCAAATAAATAAATAAATACTCTAACATATAAGACTGCCTTAGCATCATGCACAACTCCCTGATAGAAAACTTACAAGACACCCTTCACACAAAGGGGGTGGGGACAGGAGCACACTGGGTTTGTTTGAATGTAGATAGAAAGGTCTTTCTTCAATGATGACACTGCTTAGTCATCATGAAAGATCTGCCCCCCCCCCCCAACTGTTTCTGTGGACTCTTCTGATCATCCCTGAGCTGGGGCACTGGCCTAAAAGCTTTGCAATCTGACAGCGGACAGGGCAACGTGATTAAGTTAAAGACTTCCCCAACTAACTGAGGACATTCAATAGAACTCCATGCTGCTGCTGCATGCTTCACTATAGGGACGTAGATGCAACCTGCATCAGCTGTGTTTAAGATTCTCCATGGGGTCAGATGGGACCAATGGCTCAATTTTCTCCTCTAAAATAATCAGTGATTTGGGGTAATTTTCAGAGCCATGGTTGTACCTATCCAGTATGAGAGTTTGTGATGTTGCAGTCACCCTCAGTTAGCATAGGTGCATTGTCCCTACTGAATTCACTGAGAGAGTCAAAAAGATCCTAAAAAAAATCAGGGATGTCCTGATTCGGAACACTGAGTGAGCAAAATATTAAAGGGCCATGATCTTGTGAATCTTACCATCATCTGTTTTCCTTCTCTAACTTAACAGATTGCATTCACTCACAGTGCCAACTAGTGTCTTACAGAAATGGTAATACATCTCTTAGATGAGCTTACCAATGTATGGGCAATAGGCTTGCATTGCACTTTCCCCAAACAGTGTGTGTGCTTCCTTACAATCATGACTGCTATAAAAGTCTGCCTGCTTTGATCTCATTGACATATGCTGAAGCACTCTACACTAAACCTTAAAGTTAACACCTCACAAACTCACATAAAAAATGTAAATGTTTACATGTTATCTATCTACTAATCATAGTATGACACAATTTAGACACAAAACAAGTACAAACAGCAAAGTGATAATGCACTTAACGAGCATTAACACTAAATTATGAAACAATGTCCAGTAAAAAGGATAACAATTGCATCAGTTAATTTCTATTTAACTTGTTATTATTCAGAAATGGCAGTAACAAAGAGAAATTAAAACAATTACAGTGCACCAGTTAGGTAAGACTGTCAATGATCGTAAAACAATATGGCTGCATGTTCCTCATTGCTATGTAATAAAGATAAGAGGGAGGTACTCACAATTGCACTAATCTCTTTTCTGTAACAGCCCAGAGCAGATTAGCAGCAAAGAAAAGATAAAATATAATACATGTACAATATATCATGATTAGCAGTTACATGTAATAATGGTACATGTTTGTACAAAGAGGGGAGATGGTGATATATGTGAGGAAAGTACTGCAAAAAGTCATAAGAAATGAAAGCAATAATATTAAAGTAATTTAAAGGAAACCTACATGAAGCACTGTATGTACAAGAAACATAAGATAGATTAAAATAAAGTACAACATACATGTACTAAATTGATGCAAACAGGTTCTTTGTACAGTAGAGGTAAATATGCATGTATATAATAAAGGCTATGTGTTTTTTATGGTTTACTATCATATTGTCGACCTGCACATCTGCGACGGCAGATGTGCGAAAGGATGATTTCAGTGGTTCGTATTAGCGAACCAAAAGATGCCGAAGACACAAAAGAGATTATGCCAGTGTGCATTTGTACTTTTGTGAGTTCAGCATTCTTCACTGTAGCGCGTCCTCAGAGTTAGTATATATAATTAGCGGGGGGATACAGAGTGGCTTGCCCCCTTGCTAAACGTGTTGTGAATGGTGCTGGATGTTGAGGTAAGTTCGAATTTTGTTAATTTTGACAATGTTTTTCGAGTAAGTGATTACTCGCATAAAACACTGTCAAAATTATGATGGCAAACCTTTTTTTATATAAGTTCATAGGTTCATAGGTAGGTACTAGGCTACTGGCCCTAGGGCCTATATAAGCCTAGCCAAACGGTACCCTGGCTTTTGCCACCCAAGAAAATTATTTTCCTGTGACCCTGTCAAGCAGAGCCACAGAAGTGATCCCCGGGGTGAATTTCCTATCTCCCATCCAATCATCAAGATTTTTCTTGAAGAGTGCTAATGAGGAGGTTTGTTTGATATAGATAGGTAGTTTGTTCCAGAGTATGGAAAGTCTCTGAGACAGGAATCTATCCCTCCAGCATGTTCTGTTTATTGTGGTGACAAGGTTTAGGTCCCTAGAGCGTGTAGCTCAGAGGGATTGGGATTTCTTTACGTGGAGCATGTCCAACAGCTCTGGGTTTGACATAGCTTTGTATGTTAGGCAGAGATCGCCTCTGAGTAGGAGATATACGACAGAGTAAAGCTGGAGTTTTTTCAGACGGTCTGCATAGGGCATCTGTTTGAGGCCGGTAATCCTCTTTGTGAAGTATTTCTGTGGCCTTTCCAGTTGTTGTAGATGTCTTGTGAGGTACATACCAAAAAGGGCATTGTACTCTATAATGGGTCTAATGAGTGATGTGTAGAGGGGAACAATTACCTCTTTTTTCCTGGGTGAGAAACCTTTTGTGATGAGGTGTGCAACGTAGAAGGATTTCCTGACTACTGTGACAATGTGATTATCAAAGGGGAGACTACTGCCCACCTGTGTCACAAGGTCTCTTATCACACTTTCGGTGTTAAGTAGACTATCGCCTACGTGGTAGTTCATGGGTACAGAGTTTTTACCAAAAGGGATGACAATGCACTTTTTGGCATTGAGCTTGAGGCTATGGCTTTGACACCAGGCAACTGTCTCAGTGAGGTCCTTTTGTAGGATATCCACATCGTTAGAAGATTTGCTTATGGCTCCTAGTTTGCAGTCATCTGCGAACTTTGTTAGCCAAAGACCTTCTGTGTTAGCCTGTACTTCAGAGAAGTAGATACCAAACAGGAGAGGACCTAGGACTGAACCCTGTGGTACTCCACTTCTCACTGGTCTGAAGTTGGATTTAGAGTCTGCTACTTTTACAGTGTGGGTTCGGTCAGTGAGCCAGTTGGCAACCCATCTTGTGACATAGGGATTTATACCTAGTTTAGTGAGTTTGTCTATAATTCAAGAGTGGGGGATAGTGTTGAAAGCCTTGGTGAGATCTAGATAGGCTGTGTGTACCACCTTACCCTCATCTACAGCTTTGGTGACCGCTTCAAAGAAGTCTATCAGGTTTAGGAGACATGATCTGCCTTTTACAAACCCGAACTGGGTAGGGTCCAGAGTTTGGAGATTATCAATGTCATTGTTTATAAGTTCCATGATGATACGCTCCATAGCCTTGCAGACCAGGCTCATCAGGCTAATGGGGCGGTAGTTCCCGGGGTCCATGGTGGCTCCCCCTTTGTGGAGTGGGATAACCGTTGCTGTGTGCCATTCAGTCTCTGAAGCAGGTACTTTGATAGGTAGAAAATGATAACGTGATAGCTTTATCTGGAAACTGGCATAGATTTTTTCATTTTGCGAGGTAAAGTGTTCTGTGCTGCTGGTGCTGGAGCAGTTTTGGAGAATGTCCCTTCAGTTGTAGATAGTCCAAATGAAGGTTAAGCACGCATAGAAGTTTTAAATGTTAGGAAGATGAGCAACAGTGTAGCATGTGTTTTTATGGTTTCACTTCATAATCTCGAATTATTGAAAGCTCGAAATTCATTAACCCGAGACTATGAAGTCAAACCATTCACAACACCGAAACCACAATCCCGAATCACACAATCACGAACATACATACACCATACACCACTTAACATACACACCATTCCACCCGCAGCACACAAACCACACAGCCCTACACTACATATAAGCAGGGAGGCAAGCCCCCCTGCAGCCCCCCATGTGGGGGGGCTGAGCCCCCCCACACACACCCCTACTTATATATACCAACTCCAAGGTCGCACATAACATAAAAAAAAACACTCACACCACGCCGTCCTCCAGTCACTCGCACACAAATACACATCACACATACACAAACACCAACAAATCCAACACTCACACTTACACCTCCCTACCCTTACCCACACACACACAATGTACAAAAACACACACACTCACTCACTTACCTGCCATTTCAGGCACCATACCACTACACGCAACATACCGGAAATGCATAAGCGCAAATTCGAGATATTCAAATTCGCTCTTACGCACTTTCGGCATTCTGGTTTTCAGCTTCATGGTCTCGGGTTACTGAATTTCGAGCTTTCAGTAATGCGAGATTACGAAGTGTAACCGTTTTTATTGGCAGTCAATGTATTAAATATAAGGATCAGGCATATAGTGATATGAACAAACAGATTTTGTTAAGTGACGTTCAAAGTATTTTGCATTATAGCCAAAATTTAAGGAGCCTAAGACAGATCATATACATGTTTAGAAATGAGAAAAAATAATGTCTAATGTTTTACAGGTTTCAAATTTAAGAAGCTTGGTTTGTTTGTAGGAAAGACTAATATTTCAGCACATCCTTGATAGTTGTCTCAATGTGAGAGTCAGGTCATGTCAGATGACCAGTTATTTGTGAAATTCTTTGGGGCAATACGGGCATAATGAGCGGCATGTCAAAGAACACAGAGGCACTTGTGTGGCTGTGCAGCTCGTTATTTCTATGCAGCCAGAAGCAGAATTTAGTGGTCACTTTGCAGTCCTTGGGCAGCAAAGTTATTTATTACCTGACTGTTTAAGCAAAAATGCCATCAGCAAATTATAACCTTCACTTTTGGGAGCTTGAGGGAAAATCTTTAACAGAAAGTAAAAACAGTACTGGATTTAGTACTGATCTTTGTAAGCATTCAGGCTGAAATGTAGAGTCCTGTATTCAAGGAGAAATGTCCA
This sequence comes from Protopterus annectens, assembly GCF_019279795.1. NCBI lineage: Eukaryota > Metazoa > Chordata > Ceratodontiformes > Protopteridae > Protopterus > Protopterus annectens. The sequence continues at coordinate 1,997,140,832 of NC_056729.1, read as the reverse complement.
CTGATTACTTGAAAAATTCTAATTAGAGTGAGAATTACAAACCTAGGAGTGCAATCCCTCATTGAAACCTAGATTTTAGGGTTCCTATCAGCAGACCGAAGGTGCATGTTTTCGAATGCGTCTTGGTCGAACTGACAAAACCAAAACTGCAAAATATCGAAGCGGCATATAAGAGAATTCTTTCCCTGGGAAAGAATTCGCTTGGCCGCTTCAGTACTTTGCCATTTTTGGCACTGTAGTGCAGTCTCGGAGTTGGTATAGTTAAATAGGGGGGATGTGGGGGGGGGTGAAGCCCCTCCACTTAATTTCATGTTTTAATGTGCTTTGTTTTTTTTTGTTGGAACAGCAATTTTTTCCCTTGGAAAAAAATCACTGTTCTGACAGTTCGGTTTTGTAAGCTTTCACTTATATGGGGTCGATTAATCACCGTTCGCTTACCTAAGCGTTCGGTGATCTAATATAGACCCTAGATTTTTGAGTTTGACTGACAATTTTGAAAGTATCCCTCATATGTACAAACAAGACACTTCTACGTAACCCTTTTAGGACTCAGTTCCACTGAGCTAAGCAGAGCTGGAAGTGCTAACCTGTGTCTCAGAAGTGTTTTCCTGGCATCTGGTGCCATCCAGCCAAACTAAATGCTTTTACCGAATAATCACACTTTTATAAGTTGTTTGTAGTACACTGCTCTTCATATCTTTGCTTTATCAAGGATGGTCTGCACTTGTCCCATATAGCCTTTCATATACTGGCAAAAACTCTACTCATCCTCACAGAGCCTTTTTTAGGTAATGCCTAATTGACAAACCTACCAACATATCAAAATCAGCTCATCTGAACCTCATGGTGCTACTGCTCAATGTCAGGAACCTGAACAATAAACTACAGTTCGTTCATGCCCTCCTCACTCTAGAGAATATAGACAACTGTGCAGTTATCGAGACATGGTTTAAAGCCTCAGACCGCACCCCAGCAGTGCCAGGTTTCAGTGCCTTCCACACTTTTAGACCAGACACGGACTAAAGGAGGAGGTGTCTTGCTATACATCAATAAAAATCATAACTCTAGGTTGGTTAAACTGGAAGATTCACTGGAGTATAAATTGCCATATTCAAAATCCCATATCATATCCTAGCAAGCTATAGGTCATCCTCTATGTCTCATGAAATTCATAACGCAAACTTAGACCTACTGGAGACACTCACCATCCAGATGAACATCTTACTCGTGGGAGGGCTTTAATTACTCTTCTATAGACTCAGAATCCTGGATGGCCTCAAATCTGCAGGCACAGAGGTTTCTGGACTTTGTAAATACAAACACCTTGACCAGTTTCCAACATACTGGATCTTGTACTTACAAATATGGGAGAACCCTGCACCCCACAATGTCACATCCTCCTTGGTAAGGTCCAACCATAAAGCTAACTCCTTCAAAATCAAAATCAACTCATTAACCCCAGTAAACCCATTTACAGTTAGGAGCTATTACAAGGCAAATTAACTTTTATTACATGATGGTTTGTCAAAATTCAATGCCCCTTCAAACCCAGAGAACATAGCAGTCTATGCAGAAGTGTTCACAGAAACTCTCTACAGCCATGTCAATGGCTGCATAGACTTTGCTGTACCTACCAGAAGTAATCCCAAGACAACTCCAAAACCAAACCACCCTAGTGGCATCCCAAATTAAACATGTTATACAACAAAATGAAAAAATAAATATGGCTACAATCAGGAAGTGTAACTCCTATAAAGATAAGAACTCTCTCATCAAATTAAATAGGTAACTAAGAGGGCTAATGAAGTCCAACAATGCCAGTCTGAAGGCCAAGATAGCCTCTTAATCAAAGCACAGCCATAAGGCCTTATTCAGCTATGTCATAAACCTCAAAGGCCATGCACAGTAGTGTGCTAAACTGGTGGCTAATGGTGCCACATTCACTGAGCCAAGTGATATAGCAAATTTGCTGGCTGACACAAATTCAGTTCCAATTTTACCCCATATTCACCCACAGCCACCCTTTCAAGAAATGTTTTAAACATAACCCCTCCAAATATAAATAGACAGCATGTCCTGGCTGCACTCGCTAAGGCCAAGAACACAGTCTCAATGAGCCACAATAATATCCTGGTATGCCTCCTGAATAGTGTAATATATGATCTATCAAGGCCACTGGAGTTACTATTTAACTATAATCTCAAAACAAGCTTCATGCCACAAGAATGGAGGACTGCAATGGTCATCCCTCTTCATAAGGGTGGACCATCAACAGATCCCGGAAGCTACAGACCCATTAGTCTGACTAGTCTTATATGCAAAGCCCTGGAAATAACTCTCATAGAAATAATCAAAAAAGACATAGGAAACCTTCAGACACTGGATCCATCCCAGTTTGGCTTGGTGAAAGGAACATCATGCCTACTGAACCTGCTGGTCTTCTTTAAGAAGGTCACCAAGGCAATGGATGAGGGTAAAATGGTGTACATTGTCTACCTTGACCTAGCTAAGGCATCTGGCACAATGCCCTACTCATGTATTATTAACAAACTTACAGAATTAGGTACAAATCCATATATAATATGCTGGATAGCCAGCTCACTGACAGATATGACCCAGAAAATTAGGACTGGGGAGACTACCTCCACAAAGTGGCCTTCACCAGTGAAGTTCCTCAGGGCTCAATGCTGGGCCCGCTCCCATTTGGCATCTACTTCTCAGATATTAAGGCCAATGTCAAAGGCCTCTGGTTGACCAAGTTTGCAAATGATTGCAAACTGAGAGCAGTCATAGAATTCCCCAGATGCAAATATCTTACAAGAGGGTTTAATACAGACACATGACTGCTGCCAGAGCCACGGCTTAAAACTCAATGCCAAGAAATGTATTATAGTACCTTTTGTTAAGCTGGTCACCCTTAGAAACTACGTCATCGATAAAACACTCCTAAGAGTTGACCCTCTAGTCAGGGATCTAGGATCATATGTAGACAGTACCCTGGCCAGAGACCAATATGTGTACAAGACAGTAAGGAAATCATTCTATGTTGCTCAACTTACAAGTAAGGGCATTGCATCTAGGTCAAGGAAAGTCATTGTACCACTATATCAAGCCCTCATCAGACCTGTCACTGAGAATAATTCCCTTTCTGTATGTATTTGACCAGACAGCAGCAGCAACTGGAATGTCTGCAGTGGTTCCTTACAAAAAGAATATAGGGCAAAACACAATGTCCAGTGCAGATCACCTCAACATCCTATCTCTATACTCAGTCTCCTATGTGAGGCCATCTATGCCTGGCATACATGGCATCCCTGGACCCCATTCTGATGAACCTTTTGCACATGTGCAAAATAAGCAACATCAGAACTATTAGATCTTATGACCTATATTTTGCTTGCAAAAACAGAATGGCATTAAATATACTGATCCCAAAGATATTGCCAATATCCTGGCAGATCGATTCAGTGCCAACCACACCCCTCTCTCACCCCCTAAAGGGCCCATCTCAATACCGAAAGATTGCCAAATTTTGGTAGTAACAACCACACAGGTAGAAAACACACTCTCCAAAGCTAAGAATACAGCATCCATGGGACCAGATGACATCCCGGGCTGTGTACTATATGAACTACAAAATGAACTGGTAACTCACCTAAGTATCATGTTTAATCATAGCCTCACCTCAGGCTTCATGCCCACTGAGTGGTGCACAGCTGCAGTTATCCCACTCCACAAGGGGGGAATCCACCCTGGATCCTGGGAACTACCACCCCATCAGTCTGTCGAGCCTGATCTGCAAAGCCATGGGATGTATTATCATGGAACTTATAAACAAAGACATTGGCAACCTTCAAACACTGTACCCCACTCAGTTTTGGTTCGTGAAGGGCTGATCTTGTCTCCTGAACCTGACTGACTTCTTTGAATCAGTCTCCAGAGCTGTAGGCAAGGGTAAGGCGGTCCACACAGCCTATCTGGACCTCACCAAGGCCTTCAATACCACCCCCCACTCTAGAATCATAGATAAACTTACTAAGCTGGGCATTAATCCCTATGTCACTTGATGGGTTGCCAACTGGCTTACTGACAGAACCCACACTGTAAAAGTAGCTGACTCCAAATCCAGCTCCAGACAAGTGACAAGTGGAGTACCTCAGGGTTCAGTCCTGGGACCTCTCTTGTTTGGCATCTACTTCTCTGAAGTACAGGACAACACCAAGAGACTCTGGCTAACAAAGTCTGCAGATGACTACAAACTGTGAGACACTATTGAATCCCCAAATGATGTGGATATTCTACAAAAGGGCCGTACAGAAACAGATGATTGGTGCCAGAGCCATGGGCTCAAGCTCAATGCCAAGAAATGTATAGTTATCCCATTTGGGAAAAAACATGACCCCTTGAATTACCTCATAGGTGGCAGTACACTAAACACTGAAAGTGTGATAAGAGACTTAGGGACACAGGTGGACAGTGGTCTCACTTTCGATAGTCACATCACCACAACAGTCAGGAAATCCTTCTATACCCCACTCGGGCATCATAGATAAGCTATCCAGCTTAAATATAAACCCCTATGTCACAAGATGGGTCACAAACTGGCTCAAAGACAGAACCCACAGAGTAAGAGTTGCTGGAGCCATGTCAGACTCGAAACCGGTCACAAGTGGCGTCCCACAGGGTTCTGTCCTGGGACCACTCTTGTTCAGTATATACGTTTCCGAGGTACAGGCAAACGTGGGAGGACTATGGCTCACCAAGTTCGCAGACGACTGCAAACTGGGTGCCATAATCAACTCTCCAGCTGACACAAACATCCTTCAAAAAGGTCTCACAGAGACAGATAACTGGTGCCAGCGCCATGGTTTAAAGCTAAATGCCAAAAAATGTATAGTCATACCCTTTGGCAAAAACAATGTGCCCACAAATTACCACATAGGCAGAAACCCATTAAGTACAGAGAAAGTTATTAGGGACCTGGGGACCCAAGTTGATAGCAATCTCTCCTTTGAAAACCACATTGCCAAAGTGGTTAGAAAGACCTTCTACATAGCCCACCTCATCACGAAGGGTTTCACATCTAGATCAAGAGAGGTAATCGTGCCCTTTATTCATCCCTCATCAGGCCCATCATAGAATACAATGCCCCTTTTGGGATGTACCTTACCCGACACCTGCAGCAATTAGAAAGACCCCAAAAGTATCTCACCAAGAGGATCAAGGGTCTCAAACAGATGCCATATGCTGCTCGGTTAAAAAAACTCCAGCTCTACTCAGTTGCATACCGCCTACTTGAGGCGATCTATGCCTGACATACAAAGCTATGTCAAATCCAGAATTAATGGACATGCTCCACCTCAGTAAATCTAAATCCCTTAGAGCCACATGCTCGAGGGACTTGAACCTCAGCACAGAAATAAATAGAACTTGCTGGAGGGACAGGTTCATAACCCAGAGGCTCCCTTCGCTCTGGAATAGAATTCCAGTTCATGTGAGGCAGAGCACCTCACTGAATCTCTTCAAGAAGAATCTCGATAAGTGGATAGGGGATCATAGGTTTGTCCCAGGGATTACTCCTGTGTCACTATTAGACAGAGGCACAGTAAACTAAACCTTAAAAAGGGCACAGTATACTCAAATCAAGGGGTGGCGTAAGCCATACAGAATTGGGCTAGGCTTATAATTGCCCCAGGGCAGATAGCCTAGTATGAACCTATGAACCTATGAACCTATGTGGCACACCTCATCACTAAGGGCTTTTCATTCAGAAAAAAGGAGATCATTGTCCCACTGTACTCATCCCTCATTAGACCCATTATAGAATACAATGCCCCATTTGGTATGTACCTCTCAAGACATCTGCAACAACTGGAAAGGCCACAGAAATACCTCACTAAAAGAATCACAGGCCCAAAGCAAATGCCTATGCCGACCATCTAAAAAAACTCCAGCTATACTCTGTTGCATATCATCTACCAGAGGCGATCTCTGCTTAACATACAAGGACATGTCAAACCCAGAGCTGCTGGACATGCTACACTTAAATAAATCCCAATGCCTCAGAGCCACATGCTCCAGGGATATAAAGATTCTCATCACAATGAACAAAACATACTGGAGGGATAGGTTCCTGACCCAGAGACTCCCCAGATTCTGGAATAGACTGCCCGTAGATGTCAAGCAGAGTGCCTCTTTGGCCATCTTCAAAAGGAACCTTGATGATTGGATAGGAGATAGGAAATTCACCCCGGGGATCATGTCAGTTGCCCTGCTAGACAGGGGTCCAGGGAAGTAAATAGTGTGGGAAGAAATAGCCAGGGAAATGTTATGGCTAGGCTTGTATAGGCCCTAGGGCTGATAGCCTAGTGCCAACCTATGAACCTATGAACCTATATAAATATGACATGTTAGAGACAGATATATATATATATATATATATATATATATATATATATATATATATATATATATATATATATATATATATCAGAGAATTCCTGTCCATGCGAAAAAAGCCCCTCCCTAACCCTATTTAAGTATAACCATTGGATGGAAAATTGAAAATTCACCCATGGTCTTGCACCTTATGTCTCTGAGGGACAGAGGCAATCAATAAATCATGTCATAAACTGCAACCACCTCCTACATAAATATATAAAACATATAACTTTTAAAGTGCAATGGATGAATCCTGGACAACTTTACCACCTACTACTCTTAGAAATTTCTCCATAAAGCTAACTTCAGATACTAAAAACTGAGGAAATAAGAGAAAGAAAAAACACTCCCCTGGGCACCTTGTTTAAGTTTCCAAAAACTCATTTATTTTATTTCAAGATGGATTAGCGCTGCTGCATACATGTAAGTTGTGAAACTCATGGTCATTCGCCTTGTATTATACCAATAAGCCTGTACTAGTAAATGACAAACTTGTAGAAAACATGACTTTAAAATAAAATAAAATGAAATAATAATTTAAAAGAATTTGTTTTAAATAACAGTGCTAGCAAATAAAAACACTATGTATAATCTACTGTGTTCTAAATGAACGTGTTTTACAATTGTTTCTAAAGCTAGATTGTAATGCCATATGCAGATGCACTTTAATAAGTCGAGTAAAATTAGCAGACAACGTTGTGCCTACTGCTATTAAGTTTCAGCCACAAATGAAATACAAAAGCAATTTGCTTTTCTGGCAGCTAATGCCTTGCAGGTGAATATGCTGATGGTTCAGGTCTGGACAGCACCTGCATCATGCCTTGCAGTGAGAAGGCATCAGCAGCATATTAGCAATTGCACCTGCTGGACCAGTTGTCTAACCTACATGCTACTGATTGATACCAAATGGACAGAGAACTGATTCTGGCTATCTGTGACCTGTGTGAACCACACAACAGTCAAATCAGTCAGCACAGAAATCTGGTACCACTAGAGACCACGTCTCCCTGTTGCTAGGCATACTACTATCTGAGGGATTCCAATTACATATGGTCAGTACTGTAGGATGTCACAGATGATCACCTCTTGCATCTTGAATGAGTTCTTGGCTGTCATTGTTGTAAGGTAGAGAACTATCTAAAGTTCCCAACAATCCAGCTGAGCTACATATAGATATGGAACAGTTCTATAAGATAAGGTCACCCCCTACACATGTTCTTGGTGATCAACTGCAAACACATTTTAGTATAAAGGCACTTTTGGAGATAAAATGCAGCAGTACATCTACAGGAAGTGCTATATTCAATCAACTAACAGCATGTTTAGCAGATGGAAACATCTGATAAATCCCAGTATATTTCCCTGTCAGCATTTATGATTTTTTTACTTAGAGAACCTGTGCATTACGACACATGGTCATAACCAAGGATATCCCAAAAGGACATCTAGGGGGTGAGTAAAATCACAGCTATGAATGATGACATTCAAATCATAAACCATGAATTGACAACACAACTGCTGTAACATGCCATAATGTTTTGCAGATGACAGTGGTTATCACCTAGAGCCCTGGTTAATGACACCATTACGCTATCCAAAATTTCCAGCAAATGAATTTCAGAGTAAAGAACACAAACTGAGCTGGAATATGACTATGTGTTAGGATTGCTGAAGACCTGGTTCTATTATACAGACATCTCTGGGGTGATTGACAATACCTGTCTGAGAAAACATCCCAGATGGCCTCTGTGTATGCAGACAGGATGTAAGACCCCCTACTCTGATAACTCCACAGAAATGAGCAGGTACAACAATGTAAGATACTACCTGATAGCAAGAAGTAACTAGAGCAAAAATAACAGCAATTTGCAAGATGCAAGTGTTTGCTGTCTTCCTTTGTGTAAGATGTATGATTGTGGCAGGTACAAACTTATGTGCTATTGCATACTAATAGGTACTAAATCTTCTAACCAGGAAAAAATAAGTAACCATCACAAACCAAGCCTGTGGTGTCAGATACCACCAATTGGTCTACCTGTTTTTTAAGTTTTCTTGTCTGGTATTTAAGCCCCATGTTTGTGCAGGTTGCTGCTTCTTTGCACTAGGCTTCAAGTAGAAGAGGTCGGCAACCAGCCACAGCTCCATTGAATAAGTCTAAACTGTCCGAGGCATCGCTGCTTCATCCAAAAGCATAAGTATCAGTTTGTTCTAATCTCTGTACTTGTACGGTTTTCTCAACTGCATCACATTGTTGCAAATTGTTTTGCTTGTACTGCTGTGCTGTTTTGTGTTCAGATTGTTTAATCGCTCTGCTAGTTTAGATATCTTGCTGCTCAGCTGTTCTACGTACTATTATTTTTGCTAACTACACTTGTTTTAGATAGCTGTTTGTAATACTTAAGTACTTAACTGCTCTGAGTTTTACTGCTCAGAGTTTTAGTTTTTTTTTTGCTTTTTCCTGTAGTTGTTTATGGTTAGCATAGTCTAGATTCAGGCTTGTTGAATCTAGATCTGTATTGTAACAACCCTTGAGTACTAGGTCCATGCTGCCTTTGTTGGAGAGACCCCCTCTTGCACCCTTGTGGTGTGAATTCGGGTACCCATCTAATTGTTGGTTGTTGGTCAGGCTCAGAGTTGAGTTTCCAAATTGGTCTACCCATTAAAAAAAAGTGTTTTTTGTCTGGTATTTAAGCCCTATGTTTGCACTCGTTGCACCATCACACACACAATTATGGTTACTGTTGTCAGTTATAGACACAAACCTTCGGCTCAGTAAATTTTCCCTTAGTTTTGTTCTGTGCTATTTTGCGGTGTGCTTCATCTGTCGGTGTTCTGACCAGCACAGCCTCCAAGGTAACCCCAATAGTTCTACTTATCTGTCCTAGTAGTCTACTGTCCCACAGCATCCCCAACTAGTCATTTCTGGTCAATCCCTGTTATCGACCCCACCTTTTACCTAGCACAATGGAGGTACAGTTTCCCACCATTTCTCCTGCCAATCTGGTTGACTTGGGCATCCTGGGGCAGTGTAGCAATTGTCTCATGTACACTGACAACCCATTTCTTTTAAGGCAATCACATTCAATATGCAATTGGTGCATCTATATAGAAAACTTGGAATTCAGGCTCCCTCATTCACCAGTCAGTATATCTGACACTGAGCAGGTTGTCAGTACTCACATCTCACCATGTTCACCAAACATGCAAATAGCACATAGCCCTGCATATGTGGAGGTTCTCTTGAAACACATACCCAAAGCACAGAGGCCTCCCAAACACAAGCATACCACACATAGTACACTTGCAGTAAAACACAGTAAAACACAGTACACATAAAGGCACACACACCAATGTATCACTAAATAAGCCATTAAGTCATAACACAAAACCAAATGTCCTAGTCATTGGTGATTCTATCGTGAGGCACACAGATGTGTCAATCACCAAGCTGGATATGGAGAAGGTCACGGTTAGCTGTCTGTCTGGTGCCAGGATCTGTAACACCACACACACACACACACACACACACACACACACACACACACTCAAGTCTCTCAGCAACAAATATTGTTATGACTCTGTCATAGTCGATGTTGGTGTGAATAACTTGAGACGTACCTCTCTGGACTATATGAAGAGAGGCTTCCCCTTTATAATCTCGAAATACTGAAATCTTGCATTTCATATCTCAAGACCATAAAGGCGAAACTTCAAAATAGCGAAAGTGCATAAGCGCAAATCCAAATCTCTCAAATCTGCGCTTATGCATTTACGTTATATTACATGAAGTTTTTGGCTGGGATGGTATCCAGAATTTAAGGTGAGTGAGTGTATGTGAGTGTTTTTGTAAGTTGTACATGTGGGTTAGGGTAGGGAGGTGGATGTATGAGTGCAATTGTTGGATGTGTTGGTGTTTGTGTGTGCGTGTGTGTGTGTGTGTGTGTGTGTGTGTGTGTGTGTGTGTGTGTGTGTCTGTGTGTGTGTGTGTGTGTGTGTGTGTGTGTGTGTGTGTGTGTGTGTGTGTGTGTGTGTGTGTGTGTGTGTGTGTGTGTGTGTGTGTGTGTGTGTGTGTGTGTGTGTGTGTACGCGCGTGTGCAAGGGACTATAGAATGTCTGGGTGTGAGTTTGTTTTTTTTTTCTATTTGTGTGATCTCGGAGTTGGTATATATAAGCAGGGGGTTGGGGGCATAGCCCCCCACATGGGGGTGTGTGGGGGCTTTCCCCCTGCTTACATGTAGTGTAGGGCTGTGTAGTTTGTGTGGTGTGGGTAGAATGGTGTGTGTGTTGTATGGTGTATGGTGTGTGTATGTTTGTGATTGTGTGTTTTGTGCTTTTGGGTTTCGGGATTGTGAGTCATTTGCCTTTATAGTTTCAAGATACTGAAATTCAAGATTTCAGAATTTTGAGATTATAAAGGGGAACCGAAGAGAGACATAGCTATGCTCTCTGCTTATGTGTGCCTGGCAGGTACCTAGGATGATGCCACAATACAAACAAAAGATGATTGACTTCAACAATTGGCTTATCTTCTGGTGTCACTCCAAGGGGATCCAGTTCCTGTCAGCCTGGGATGATATAGTCGATAGACCTCAATGCTCCACCAGAAATGGTCTTCACCTGTCACCTCTAGGATTTCGGTTACTGGCTAAGGCTCTTGCCTTCCCCATAGTGCATTTGTTAGGCAATGTCAGAAGAACAAAATTTCCAATGTAATTCTCTCATCAAAAACCAACATCAGGGTCATGCTGCTAAATGTTAGGAGTCTAAACTTAAAACTGCACTCACTACAAGCTGTCCTCACCTTGGAGGATGCTGACGTCTGTGCAGTCACTGAGACCTGTTTCATGGCCATGGACAGCAGCCTAGCCATACCAGGTTACAATGCCTTCCACTCGTTCAAACCACCGAACAAGAGTGTGAAATCTACAGGAGGAGGAGTATCAATATTGCCTCATCTTTCCTACTTCCAACTCTTTTATATGGATCCCACATCCTCACCAATCTACAATCTTCCCTGAAAACAAAACTTGACTCATGCTACAACAAAGTTGCCAAATTCATTACGAATGCAAAATTATCTTCCCACCAGTGTTCCTCTCTGCAGCAACTAAATTGGCTCGAATCTCCTCACTATCTCATTTATCTTCAGTTAACTACTGCCCATAAACTTATCTACCACCCAACATCCTGCCCATCCCTCTCCTCCATTCTGACCATGTACCAACCTAATCGACACCTCAGGTCTGAAAACAAAATGTTACTGACTATTGAGAAACCTAAGCTCTCAGCTGGCCAAATGTTGTATTCTTTCACTGTCTCTAAACTATGGAATAATCTCCCTCCTTCAATCAGGACTATCAGTAATCCTGCTTCTTTTAAAAAAATCCCTCCGACTTCATCTCTCCTCTCACTGGCTATGCACCTGTACCCTAACAAATAACCTCAAAACCTGACCTCCCTCACTGGACCCTCTCTCTTCTAACTTCTAATTACTGGTATTTCCTCTCCTTCTCTGTACCATACTAACTCCCTCTGCCGTCACCTTTAGCTTGATCTTCCCCTACTTTTGTACTTTTGCCCATCTGTCTCCTCCTATTCTTACTCTGAAGCTAACTCTTCTCACTGCTCAAAACTCTACCTATACACTTTCACTTACATGTTAATTGAATGTATTCTACTTTTTTATACCATGTTTCCAAACTATTCTTCATTGTTGTTAATAGTTTTGCTACAATCTACTTCTACTGCTCAATATACTTTGTATTGTGTGCAACACTTCAGTGTATGGAATTAATGTGGAGCTTTGCTCCTCTGTATTGTGCATAACATTTCTGTGTATGTAATTATGGGAGCTTTTCTCTCTGTATTGTGCGCAACATTTCTCTGTATATGTAATTAATGTGGAGCTTTTCTCCCCGGGCCTCCACTGAAAATGGGGTCACTCTAGGCCCAGTGGGCATTCCCGATAAACAAATGCAATAAATAAATAAATAAAATAAAAAATATTAATCAAAGATAAATACACCTCCAGACTGGTTAAACTTAACAAGCCCCTTGAACTCCTCCAAGTACAATTTACCACAGACAAGAACCCTCTCCAGGTTATTGCCAGTTACAGGACCCCCTCCATGAACCAGGACAACCACAATGCCTACCTGGACCTAGTGGAGTCACTCAGTATACCACCAAGCACCTTGGCTTTGAGGGACTTCAACTACCCATCAATAAACTGGCCAAGCGTACCTGTACCAACACACTAGCCCAGAGATTTTTGAACTTTGTTAACTTGAATACCCTGGTCCAGTTAGTTGACATGCCCATGAGGGGTTCAAACATTCTGGACCTGGTGCTTGCAAACCTGGGTGATTGTTGCACCAATCCAAGTGTAAGGTCTTCCTTGTTGAGATCTGATCATAGGTCAGTCACATTAGAAATAACAATTGCATCTGACATCCCCCCTCCAGCTGAAACAAGACTCAAAAACTTCTCCAAAGCTAATTACAAACTTTTACAAGATGGTATTAATAGTTTCATACTTCCTGCCCCTACTGACAGCAAGAATACATATGCTGGGATTTACACCAAAGCCTTGTTAATGTTAATTTAATACAATTTGATTACTTTTGTATAAATCTAAAATTGCCTGTGTCACAAGTGAGTATTCAATAAAGATGTTGAAAAAAATCCTTATATAATCATCTACACAATTACATGGACTCAGCGGTACCAGACAGGATCAAAGTAACTTCCTCAAAAAAGAACAAACCAGCTTGGTGGGCATCCACCATAAACAGGCTATATAACAGGACAAAAAAAACCTGCTGTTTAAAAGCAGTAAGGGATGGTCCCCAGACTCAAAGCATCCCATCCTAAGATTGAATAAACAAATAAGACATCTAGTAAAGAAATCCAGAGTTGACTGTGAATCTAAACTGGCTACCCTAGCTAAGGGTAACCATAAGGCATTTTTCGGCTATGTCCACAACCTCAAAGGAAAGTCCCAGATGTGTGCAGAACTTGTTGTAAATGGCACAGTATATACTGAACCTGGTGATATTGCAAAGATACTACAAGAAATCCCTCCCACTTGTCCCCCCCATAATGTTAGAGTTCATGTTAATGTTTTTTTTCTTACCTATTCTCAATATTTAACTCTATATTCAATGTAACAGCTTTTAAAGCCTTCTATCACATCTCCAGCGAGTTTCAACCTAATATACGATCAACATCTGCTCTCACTGTTTATTTATTTATTTATTTACTGGCATTTGTTTACCAGGGTAGTCCGTTGGGCCAAGCTGAACCCATTTTCAGTGGTGGCTCAGGAAGCAAAGTTCCACAAGAAACACAATTAAAAAATAAAAATGAAAACTTATACAAAGTAGCAGATTTGATAAACTCATTACAAAGAAATTCAAGTACAGTTGACATAACAGAGTGGGTAAACAATATATTAAATGAATTAGCAAAACATATTATAGCAAACATAATACAGTGGAGGTTCTACGCTTCTAGTGCAAGAAGAGACTAGTAGTAGCCAGGTTATAGCAGTGACAGGGTATAGGAGGAAATAGGGGAAGAGAAGGAGGAAAGGGCGTAGAAATGAGAAGCAAGGGGAAGGAAAAGACGGTGTTAAAGTGTGTAAGAGTGAGAGAAAGGAAGTACTACAGATATAGGACTGGCAAGAAGGTTGCTAATAGTAAAGTGTAAAGAAAGAGAGAATATAGAGTAAGGAAGTAAACTTGAGGTGAAAAGAGACTGAATGTTTAGGAGGGAAATGGAGACACTAAGTTATAGAAGGAGGACGCTGAGTACAATTACAGATACAGGTAAAGTGGAGGTGATTACGAAGAGCTGATTTGAAGGAGATAGTTTTTTGTGATGTGTGACTAGCTAGGGGAAGGTTGTTGCAGGTTTTAGCTATTTCCCAGGAGTATAGTAGTTGTTACTGTTAAACCATAACTTCATATTAGGCTGTTGAACTAGTGGATCCTTTGTAGCTTAGTCAATGATGCCACTCATTTACCTAGATGTGAATTAATACCCGACCCCTACCTAGTTTTGGCCCCTTTCCATAAGAACCAGAGGGTCCACACTGGGTGTCAACTTACAGTCTTCCAGGTTATGCTTAAAAAGATTCCTGGAGCTTCTATGTTTCACCTCTAAGGGGAGACTAGTCCATAAAAGAAGTAATCTCTGTGACAGGCATGTATCTTGCCAGCAAATTGTATTTATTTTCCAGTGGAAGTTTAGATCTCTTCAGATTGTGCTTAGGGCAGCATCTGTTTTATGGTTGAGTAGGGGGTACAAATGACTGGATCTTTCATGACTGTGTAACCAAGGCAGACATATCATGTGAATAGCTGGTTGGAAATGGAAGACTGAGAACACTTTAAGGTGTTCAGGGTAACTCAAGCAGGACATGCCCTTCTTTTTTTGGTAAGAAAACACTGCAGTCTCTAAAGCCTAATCATATGCCTAGACAAGTGCATACAAAGTGGGGCATTATAGTCTATTATTGTTCAGATAAGTGAGAAGTAGAGTGAGATGATGACTTCCTTGGATCTAGAAGATATGCCCCTGGTGATAAGTCAGGCTATATAAAAGGATTTCCTCATAACAGTGTTCACATGGTAGCCAAAAGATAGTTCATTCTCAATGAAGGTTCCCAAGTCCCTAAAGACTGAGTCTATTTTTAGGAGTGAGTTGCTTATGTGAATAAGAACAGGACTACCAAGGTATGCCAAAGGACACAGTGATACATTTGTTTATGGTCCAAGCACCACTTGTTATCATGGGTTAGGTTCTTCTGGAGAATGTGTAGGCCATCCGGTATATTTATGATAGCTGCAAGTTTGCAGTCATCAGCAAACTACACAGGCCTTTGTTATCTGCTTTAATGTCAGAAGAGAAGATACCAAACATGAGTAGTCCAAAAACTGATCAAAGGGGACATTGCCAGTAAACACTTTTTTAGTTGAGCATGTGCCTGCAACACTAACAGACTAGGCTCTGTTGGGAGCAGGTTTGTTATCCAGCAGGAAGCATAGGTGTTCACTTTTAATTGGATTATCTTATCAATGATGTCTGATTGTGGAACAGTATAAAAGGCTTGGCCAAGGTGAGTTATGCTGTGTGAACCACTTTACCTGAGTCTAACGTCCTAATGACTTGTTCAAAAAATTCCACAAGGTTTAAGACACAGGATCTGCCTTTAACAAACCAAAACAGGCTCAGGTCCAGATTTGGAAGATTGCCCAAAGTCCTTGTTTATGAAGTTCACAATGATGCTTTCTATTGCCTTACAGATAAGACTAATGAATCTTAGGTCTACAGTTACACAGGACAGTCATGGGTTCACTTTAGGGGAGTGGATTGACTCCACCAGGTTTCTTCAGTTTTTCAGTTTTCAGGCATGAATCTAGCTGAGACTGAATATATACACTGAGGAGACAACCAGGCAGGGCTTGAAATTAACAGGAAGGCAACCTGATGCATTGTCCAGGCCCATAAAACTAGTGTTTTTATCCTTGGACAGAGCACTTAGGACTTGCACAGAGATGATTAGGGGGTGGTTTAAGCATGTAAATATGCTATGAACAATTTGGGGAAGATAGGCTGGTAAAATATGAGATGAATTTGTCCACTAATATGTTGATAATGTCTTCAGAGCAGAGTATGTGATGTTATTTTGTATTAGTGGTGTTTATTATTTCTTAGGATTCCAACATAGCTGAAGATAGCTTTGTGGTTATCCTTAGCATAGGTTGTGATCTACAATTCATACTTGCTCTTGGAAAATTTGATTTTGTTTATAAGTTATTTGTTTATCATTTTCAGCTCTTCAATAGCTGACCAGGCATCAAGTTTACTTTTATGGGTTAGGAATTTTTTTTTACTGTATATATTTTCACCCCTTACCTCATTCTGGCAGCAATTTTCCTTCTGTATATTTTCTCAACCCTTCTTTCATTCTTACAGTCATGCCACTGCCTTACATCCTTTTCTGGGTCTATTGGCTCACCAATGTACCCCTGATCCAATGCCAGTATTTATGCCAGTGTCAGTAAGGATCTTACACAGGGTCATAGGTTCATAGGTAGATACTAGGCTATCTGCCCTAGGGCATTTATAAGCCTAGACAGAGTGTATTTTGCTTCCGCCTCCCTATTGGATTAGCCTACTGTGCCTCTGTAAAGTAGGTCACAGAAGGTACCCTTTTAAGATTAGTTTACTGTGCCTCTGTCTGGCAGGGACACAGAAGAGATCCCAGGGGTGAATTTGCGATTTCCCATCCACGCGTCCAGATTTCGCTTGAAGAGGGTCAGCGAGGGGCTATGTCTAACATGAATTGGGATTCTATTCCAGAGTGAGGGGAGCCTCTGGGAAATGAATCTGTCCCTCCAGCATGTCCTATTTATTTTTGTGCTGAGGTTTAGGTCCCTAGAGCATGTAGCTCTAAGGGACTTGGATTTTTTGAGGTGGAGCATGTCCATTAATTCTGGGTTTGACATGGCTTTGTACGTCAGGCATAGATCGCCTCTGAGTAGGCGGTAAGCAAATGAGTAGAGCTGGAGTTTCTTTAGTCGAGCTGCATAGGACATCTGTTTGTAGCCCATGATCCTCTTGGTGAGGTACTTTTGGGGTCTCTCCAGTTGCTGCAGGTGTCGGGTAAGGTACATCCCAAAAGGGGCATTGTATTCAATTATGGGCCTGATGAGTGATGAGTAGAGGGGCACAATGACCTCTCTTGATCTAGATGCGAACCCTTTCGTGATAAGGTGGGCTATATAGAAGGTCTTTCTAACCACTTTGGCAACGTGATTATCAAAGGAGAGATTAATATCTACATTGGTCCCCAAATCTCTAATTACTTTTTCCATACTTAATGGATTACCACCTATGTGGTAATTTGTGGGCACCTTGTTTTTCCCAAAGGGGATGACTATGCACTTTTTAGCATTTAGCTTGAGGCCGTGGCTCTGGCACTAAGCATCCGTCTCTGTGAGACCCTTTTGGAGGATGCTTGTGTCAGCTGGAGATTCAGTTATGGCCCCCAGTTTGCAGTCATCTGCGAACTTTGTCAGCCATAATCCCCCCGTGTTAGCCTGAGCCTCAGAGAAGTATATACCGAACAAGAGAGGTCCCAGAACTGAGCCCTGTGGGATGCCACTTGTAACTGGTTTGGATTTGGACATGGCACCTGCAATTCTGACCATGTGGGTTCTATTTCTGAGCCAGTTTGCAACTCATCTTGTGATATAGGGGTTGATATTTAAGCTGGTAAGCTTATTTATGATGCCCGAGTGGGGCATTGTGTCGAAGGCTTTTGCGAGGTCCAGGTAGGCTGTGTGGACTACCTTGCCCTCATCTATGGCTTTGGTAACTGTTTCAAAGAAATCAACTAGGTTTAAGAGGCAAGATCTGCCCTTAACAAAGCCGAATTGGGTAAGGGTCCAGTGTCTGGAGGTTCCCAATATCTTTGTTTATGAGTTCCATGATAATACGCTCCATAGCTTTACAGACCAGACTAGTGAGGCTTATGGGGCGATAGTTTCCGGGGTCCATTGTGGCACCACCTTTGTGGAGTAGGACCACTGTAGCTGTATGCCATTCTTTGGGTACATATCCTGTAGTAAGGCTAAGTTTGAACAGTGACTTAATGTGAGGGTTCAGTTTTTCTTGGAGCTCATGTAAGACACAGCCTGGGACACCATCCAGTCCCATAGATGCTGTGTTTTTTTGCTTTGGAGAGGGCAGTTTTCACCTGTGCATCTGTGATATCAGGGAGGTTACATTCAGTTGGGATAGGCATTTGCTCCTTTGGGGGGGAAGTGGGGGAGAAGTTTGTGCTGAATCTGTCTGCCAGGATGTTGGCTATATCTGTAGGTTCAGTATATTTTGTACTGTTATGCAACAATTCAGAGCATATCTGGGAGTTTCTGCCCATGTTCCTGACATAACTAAAGAAGGCCTTGTGATTATCTTTAGTGTCTAGGGCAATTTTTCTTTCGAAGCTAGCCTTTGATGATTTTATGAGGGATCGAAGTTTCTTGCTAATACTGATCAGAGATGCCTTCCCTTTTTGGGATTTGGCTCTGTCATGTAGTAGCTTCCTCCTTCTGTTGTATAGCTTATTTATGGCCGGGGTCCACCAGACCGGTCTCCTGTTTTTGGAGGAGTGAGTCTTGGTTTTATTTGGGATAGCACAATCCATGCATTCCTGCAGGTGCTCATAGAATGCATTTGTAAAGGATTCTGATTGGGCTGTATTATCCTCTGGCCCAGGGGCTTTGAAGGATTCCACCTCAGTCTTGAGAAGTGCAAAGTTGGCTTTAGAGAAATTCTTTACAGTGATTTCCTTGGCTGGGGGTGGGGATGGGATATGGATGTCCAGGGAAATTTGTTTATGGTCTGATCTTACCAATGAGGGGTTTACCTCTGGTGTGGAACATAGAGTCCCCATGTTGGTGATGACCAGGTCCAATACATTGTTCCCTCTTGTGGGAGTGGTGACCAGTTGTTCCATTGCGTTAGAGTTTATAAATTCAAGGAACGGTGTTTGGGTTTGAGTAGTTTTCCCAGTCAATGCTTGGGTAGTTGAAGTCACCCAATAACATAGTGTTTGGAGAGACCTTCATATTCTCCAGTGTTCTCAGGAATGCCAAGTGGGGTTCCTGTAATAGGGAGGGTGTTCTGTAGCAGGCTACAAACTGAAAGGCAGTTTTGCCTGCTGTTAGTTGCACATGGATGGTTTCCGATGCTTCGTACAGTGCCACTAACCTGGAGGTGTAGGTATCTTTGATGAATATAGATACTCCCTCCTTTTGTGCTTCGGTCCGAGTTTTGGGGCGTATGAGCTATAACCTGGTAGTGTTGGGGTGCTCTCTGGAGCCTTGAACCAGGTTTCTTTTACTGCACAGACATCAATTTTCTCCATACTGAGGAGAGCCTCGAAAAGTGCATCTTGAGGTTTAGACTTCTGGCATTGAGTAGCATTACCTTTAGTTTTTTTATCCTTGGGTTGTCTATGGAGGTGGGTTTGTCCTTTGAGCCTTGCCTAAAAAAGGCACTATAGGGGTGGCAAGAGCCTTGGCCAGTATACGAAAGCCTAAGGGTGACAGGTGCAAGCCGTCCCTAGCAAAGCAACGTGGCTTGTCGAGCATGTCATCCTAGGCTGACAGACACTGGATTCCCTTTGAATGACACCAATACTTTAGCCAATTGTTGAAACTGATCATTTTTTCTTTATACTGTGGCATCATTCTTGGTGAGGGCAAGATGCTATTCAAGGTCAGGGTCATACCAGCCTGGGCTACATGGTCAGAGAGCTCCTCTATGTCTCTTTTCATGTAGTCCAGGGAGGTACGGACATCCTGGGGGGTCAGTGTTGTCCTACATCAAGCTGGGGGGGGGTATTTTGACCTACCCTGTTTAATCCCTTCCCCCTCCCTTTTGTAAGCCCTATAGTATGTCAAAGGGAGCATGTGCAATGGACATATGCAGCATATCACCCCACCCCTGCAATAGAATAGCCATGCTTCCATACTTTTCCACTTTTTAGGCCATGCCTCCTTTCCCACCATCCCCAGCCCCCACCAGGGATCATTGCAGGGGATGCCTACAGGACTGCTCTCCCAACCAGGGATGGTAACATCCATCCCTCTCTACTGCTGCATCAGTTGCCCTAGCCACTACTCAAACCTGGTCAACTGGGCCATCCCTCTACACCAGAGTGATACTTTTTTATATTATGTAATTTGGTGGTGCTGGGCTCTTCTTGAACTTGCCATTATATTTATGACTTTTAGGGACTGAGGCCTCAATGCTAACTTGAAGAAGGGCATCAAATTTATATGTGAAAAATTGTAATGTGTGAAGCAAGGTCATCTAGTTGAGGAGGATCTCTGAATTTCATCAGGTGACCAGTAATCTGGATTAGATTAGCCTTAGAATAGTTTCTGAAGACAGAGGGGTTTCAAGGTGACCCAGGTCTCACGGCCAGAGTAAATGCTACTGTACAATGGTCTGAAGACAGAGGGGTTTCAAGGTGACCCAGGTCTCACACCCAGAGTAAATGCTACTGTACAATGGTCATATCTGACCAGTGATTCAGTAATTGTGGGCTCTGAGCATAGAGGGGCTATATTTGTAAGAACCAAGTCGAGTATTTTAGAGTCCCTCATTGGGATTTAGACTAGTTCGCCCAAGAAGTTGGCATTGATAAAAAACAAGAATCTCTGTACATGATTGCGTTCTTTCCTTGGCACATTATTACTAGTTGGTACAGTGACTGTCTTATATTGCTGCTTTTCTGAAAAGTGTGAAATTAAAATACAGAAATTAACCGGACTTCAACGTGAATAAAATACTATTATTTTTATTAGTTAAAACACATCACATAAGCGCTTTCGTCTCTCATGGAGACTTCTTCAGATAAAATACACTCACATTCATCATCTTATTTATACTATGTTATACTTATTTTTACTTCAGCTAGTTTATAAATGAGATGATGAATGTGAGTGTATTTTTTCTGAAGAAGTCTCCATGAGAGATGAAAGCGCTTATGTGATGTGTTTTAACTAATAAAAATAGTATTTTATTCACGTTGAAGTCCGGTTAATTTCTACATTTTTTACTGGTTTGGTGTAATTTGGGCCATTTTTTTTGTCAATTTTGTGAAATTAAAATACAATTGACAAATGACAGGTAAATTGGGAAGCATTACTATCAGTGGAGTTGGTAGTGGTTGGATCTGGGGTTATGATTTGACCTGGTTTTAGTAGGCTGTTAATGGCTTGCCAGAATTTCTGGGGGTTGTTTTGGAGCTTATGTTGTATTGTTGAGTAGTGAACTTTTTGTCATGTTTAATTTGTCTTTTTGCTCAGTTACACAATTGACAATAACTGAGTAGAGACATTTCATTTTCAGTTTCTTGATGGTGAAACCACATTTTGTCTCTTAGTTTAAGGAACTTCTTGGTTTCTTTAGTGAGCCATGGTATATGTTTGGATTTGCTATGAGTTTTTCTCAGGGGGGGGTTAGATTATGTATAATAGTTATGAATTTATCATTAAAGTATTAAACAGCCAAGTCAAGGTGGAGGTGTTTGAGGAAGGACCAAGTCATATTTTTGAGGAAGAGTTTTAAAGTCTTCAGGTGAGAAGTTTTTTTTGTTGCATATATATTTGTAAACAATGTTTTTAGGTGGAGAGATACATTGTCTAATTAGGTAGGTGGGTTGCTGATGCTTAGGCTGTCAGGGAGACAACCAGTATGGTAACAGAGAGAAGGCTTATTTGTAAGGTCCAGTCCAGTATTGATTGCTTTTTACTGTGCTTGTCAACCCTGGAGGGAGATTGTATCATTTGGCAGAAACCGTGGAGGTTAATAAAACTGGTTGGATTGTTGGAAGAGCAGGTAGAACAATGTAGGTTAAAATGCCCCATAATCATGGTTTCTTGACTGTATGTTGAGGTAATCCAGTGAAGGAGATCTTCAGTGGTGAATGGGTTATTGCCAGGGGTATGTAAACTGCTATGAAAATGATATATTTATTGGAGTTAATCTGAAGGTGAGAGATTAAAATTTCAAAATTATTAGGGTGTGCTTAAAAATTATCTTAAAGGTTCATAGGTAGGTACGAGGCTATCTGCCCGAGGGCATTTATAAGCCTAGCCAGAGTGGGTTGGGTTTCGCTGCCCCATTGATTAATTAACTGATCCTCTGTCAAGCAGTGCCAGTGAAGTGATCCCAGGGGTGTATTTTCTGTTACCCATCCACTTGTCAAGGTTTCTCTTGAAGAGTGTTAGTGAGATGCTCTTCCTAATGTACTTTGGAATTTTGTTCCAAAGCATGGGAAGTCTCTGTGACAGGAATGTATCCCTCCAGCATGTTCCATTTATTGTTGTGGTGAGGTTTAGCTCACTAGAGCACGTGGCTCGCAGTGACTTGGATTTCTTTAGGTGGAGCATGTCCATCAATTCTGAGTTGGACATGGCTTTGTAAGTCAAGCAGAGATCACCTCTGAGTAAGCGATATGCCATTGAGTACAGCTGGAGTTTTTCCAGTTGGGCTGCATAGGACATATGTTTGACGCCAGTAATCCTCTTGGTAAGGTACTTTTGTGGTCTTTCCAGCTATTAGAAGTGTCTTGTGAGGTACATCCCAAATGGGGCATTGTACTCTATGATGGGTCTGATGAGTGACGAGTAGAGGGGCACTATAACCTCTTTATTTCTAGATGTGAACCCTTTAGTAATTAGATGGGCCACATAGAAGGATTTCCTAACTACTTTGGCAATATGATTGTCAAAGGAGAGATTACTATCTACCTGGGTCCCCAGATCTCTTATTACCTCTTCTGTATTAAGGGGGCTGCCACCTATGTGGTAATTAATAGGTGTTTTGTTTTCCCACATGGGATAACTATGCATTTTTTGGCATTTAGCTTGAGGCCATGACTTTGACACCAGCTGTCTGTCTCAGTAAGGCCCTTTTGGAGAATGTCTGTGTCAGCCGGAGAGTCAATTATGGCTCCCAGTTTGCAGTCATTGGCGAACTTTGTTAGCCATAGTCCTCCTGTGTTTGCCTGTACTTCTGAGAAGTATATGCCAAACAGTTGGGGTTCTAGGACCAAGCCTTGCGAGACATTACTTGTGACTGATTTAGAGTCGGACCTGGAGCCCGCTATTCTTATCGTGTGAGTTCAGTCTGTAAGCCAGTTGGCAACCCATCTCATGACGTAGGGGTTTATGTTCAGGCTGGTGAGTTTTTCTGTAATACCCGAGTGGGGAATGGTATTGAAAGCCTTGGCGAGGTCAAGGTAGGCTGTGTAAACAACCTTTCCCTCGTCCATGGCCTTGGTGACTGTCTCAAAGAAGTCAACCAGGTTTAGTAGGCATGATCTACCCTTAACAAAGCTGAACTGGGTCAGGTCAAGTGTTTGGAGGTTCCCAATGTCTTTGTTAATGAGTTCCATGATGATGCGCTCCATAGCCTTGCAAACCAGGCTAGTCAGTCTTATGAGGCAATAGTTACCAGGGTCATTTGTGGCCCCTCCTTTGTGGAGTAGAATAACTGTTGCTGTGTGCCATTCTATGGGCATGTAGCCTGTGGAGAGGCTGAGGTTGAACAGTGTGTTTAGGTGGGGGGGGTTAGTTCATTCTGTAGTTCGTGCAAGATGCAGCCTGGGACACCATCTGGCTCCATTGATGCTGTGTTTTTGGATTTGAAAGGGCTGTTTTCACCTGTGCGTCTATGATTTCTGGGACACTACACTTTTCCAGTATTGTTGTGGGCCCTTTTGGGGGTGAGAGGGGGGTGACGTTTGCACTGAATCTATCTGCCAGAATGTTGGCAATATCAGTAGGTTTAGTATATTTTGTGCTATTTTTCACTAGTTCAGTGCATATCTGTGAGTTGCCACTTAGATTCTTAACATAGCTAAAGAAGGCTTTGTGGTTATTTTGTGAATCCTTGGATATTTTTCTTTCGAAGTTAGCCTTGGATGATTTTATGAGGGACCTTAGTTTCTTACTGATACTGATCAGGGATGTCTTTCCTTCTTGGGATTTGCTTTTTTTCTGAACTAGTTTCCTCCTTCTATTGTATAGCCTGTTTATGGCAGGGGTCCACCAGACTGGTTTCCTTCTCTTAGAGGAGTGAGTCTTGGTTTTGCTAGGGATGGCATGATCCATGCATCCTTGTAGGTGCTCATAGAGTACATTTGTAAAGGTTTCTGCATCTTGGGCAGTGTTATCCTTTAGTGTGGGGGCTGTGAAACTACCCGCCTCTGTCTTAAGTAAGGTGAAGTTTGCTTTAGAAAAGTTTTTTACTGTGGTTTCATTAGTTGGGGGCGGTGGTGGGGAGTAGACATCCAGAGTGATTAGTTTATGGTCTGATCTAACTAGTGACGGGTTGACCTCTGGTGTGGAACACCTGTCGCCCATGTTGGTGATGACCAGGTCCAATATGTTTTCACCTCTGGTAGGGGAGTTTACCAGCTGATCCAGGGCATTTAAATTGATGAATTCCAGGAAGCGCTGGGCCTGGGAGTTTGTACTCGAGTAGTTTTCCCAGTTAATGGTAGGGTAATTGAAATTGCCCAATATCAGGGTGTTCGGTAGGACCTTCATGTTTTCCAGTGTCTCCGGAAAGGTGGAGTGGTGGTCCTGGGTCATTGATGATGATCTGTAGCAGGCCACAATTTGCATTGCAGATTTGCCCAATGTTAGTTGCACATGAATGATCTCAGATGTATCATGCTGCGCCACTAACCTGGAGGTGTAAGTATCCTTGATGAATATGGATACACCCTCTCCTTTTGTGTTTCGGTCCATGTTCTGTGGCCAAAACATGTGGTATGAGTTGTAGCCCAGTAGTGCTGGGGTGCTCTCTGGAGCCTTGAACCAGGATTCAGTTATTGCACAGATGTCGATGTTCCCCATAGTGAAGAGTGCTTTGAGCGCATGCATTTTGAGATTTAAACTCCTGGCATTGAGTAGCATAACCCTCAGTTTTTTGTTAATTGTGCTGTTTACGGAGGTGGGTTTGACTTTTGAGCCTTGCCTAAAAAAGGCACTATGGGGGCAGCAAGAGCCTTGACCAGTATTCAAAAGCCTAGACGTGACAGGTGCAAGCCATCTCTTGTGAATCAACGTGGCTTGTCGAGCATGTCATCCCAGGCTGACAGACACTGGATCCCCTTTGAATGACACCAGAAGCTTAGCCAATTGTTGAAATTGATCATTTTTTCTTTATACAGAGGTATCATTCTAGGTGAGGGCAGTATGCTACTCAGGGTCAGGGTCATACCAGCCTGGGCTACATGATCAGAGAGCTCTTCCATCTCTCTTTTCATGTAGTCCAGGGAGGTACGTCTCAGGTCATTCACACCAACATGAACAATGACAGCGTCATATCTGTACTTGTTCTGGAGTGACCTGAGTGCTTGTGTTATGTGGCGGATTCTGGCTCCCAACAGGCAGCTAACAGTAACCTTCTGCTTGTCCAGCCTAGTGAGTGGGACGTCAGTGTGCCTGACTATAGAGTCACCTATTACTAGTGTGTTAGGTATGTTATTTTGCCTTAAGGGCTGTGATTGTGTGGCACACTGATTTTGTGTTTTATGTGTTGTCTGGTTTGTGACGGGAGGTGCAGGTTGTTTGGGTGTCTGCTTTGGAGGTCTCTGATGCTTTTGCAGGTTTTTATTTAGAGCCTCTGAGTATGATTTTGTGTATTTATGTGTATTTTATGCCAGTGCTGGTTGTGGCTGGAGGTGTAATGCAAGTGTTAATCTTCTTCTCTTGACTGTCTGTTCCAGTCTTGGGTAGAGACAGCTTAGCTTCCAGTTTGGCTGTATAATTGCATCTCTCACATATGTTAGTTTATTGTGGTAGGAGGAGAGGGTTGTCTGTGTACATGAGGCAGTTGTAACATTGCCTCAGGATACCCAGATTCACCAGCTGGACTGGAGAGTACACTTGAAATTTCCCTTTGGTCATGCCTGAATAGTAGGGTGAGCTGCTTAGTTGCTTGGTTGGTGAGGGGTGAATAAAGAGCCTTGCCCTGCTGGGCAATCAGTTGTCAGGGTATATTAGTGCTTGCTATTAGGTCTGAGCACATGCTGGGCTGTAGGATACTTTTTGAGTGCTTAGGTTGAGAGTTAGACTAGTTTCAAGGGAAAATTGAAGAGGAGACTTAGTGAAGCCAGGAATAATTTAACCCTAGCTAACCGGCGCTGCCCGGCATGCAAAACCATGCAAACGCAGTTTTTATAGCAGGGAGATGAAAGAGATAGAAATTAGCCCAAAATGGCCAATAAACTACTAACTTCTTGGCTGGAACCACTCCTCCAGGGACAGATAGGCTGCTCAAAGCTCCCCTCTCTCACAGGTGAACAGAGAAACTTCCTTCTATCCAAGTAAGGTATGGGCAACTCAGAAACTTGTAACACAGCCCTGAATTCAGCACTAGCCTGAAAACTGGACTATACTAGTTTAGAAAGGCGGGAAACAAGGAATTATTTTGGTTTTCTTTTTTGTTTTTTTGAAAAGATAAGGCAAAAACAGTAAAACATACACCTAAAACAGCTTTAAATGACTACAAACGATCAGAAAAGGCTATCACACTTTAGTGTGTAGCCTAGAACAGTTAAACAAATTATTTAAACAAAAAAAAAACTTTTTAAAAGTGCAGGCAGTCAAATAAGTAAAATATGTGAAAAAACAAGCTTTTAAATCACAATAAATGATGGAAAATCGGTGTTTAGGTGGAAAACAGTTAAGTACAGCAAGAAAGTACAGAAAACTGATACTTAATCACTCCAAAGTCTCTCTTCTAAGCTAGAAGGCTTGAATCATTTTAAGGCTTTCTAGTGCTTACCAGTAGGTTAGTTACAGGAAAGATGGGAAACAAGCGCAGATGTGGTCTTTTAAACCAGAAAGTTGAAAGAGACGGACAGACAAACTGTACAAATGGTCATTAAACTACAATTTCTGAGCCAAGAACCACTCCTCTTGTGGTAGACAGGCTACCTAGTGTTTTCCACTCCCACTGATAAGCCAGAAGGCTTCCCTCCAACACAGAAAGACTTGCGGGGCTCAGAAGCTTACCAACAGTCCTGGATACAGCAACTCTGTATCTGGACTAGGCTAGTAACAGAAAAGGTGGGAAACAAGCGCAAGTGCGGCTTTTAAACCAGAAAGTTGAAAGAGATGGAAAAAAAACTGCACAAACGGCCAATAGCTACAATTTCTGGGCCAGGAATCACTCCTCTTGTGTTAGATATGCAGTAACTATATTTATTCTCTAGGCAAGGTCACAATGCTTCCACATTTGAAGTAATTTGTAGGTGGCACATGTCTAGTAAAGTCTGTGGGCGCTGGTGTGATATGATCATTTTAAGAAGAAGGACTATGTATATTATGGATCAAGGAAAATCCGGGAAGGATGTGGAAGTTTAAAAAAAAAAGAAATGGGCTATGTGTCAGGGAAAAGACAAAATTTAAATTTGTTTCTTCTCCTTAATTTTTAGCAGAAATCCAACCACAATAGAAAAAAATATCATTAAGATTAGGGAGATGGATGATCTCAGCCCATCTTTAAGCGAAGGTGTTTTAAACTGAGTTTGGATAAGGCAAAACAAATAGATTGGATTAACAGAATACCAGCGTATGTAACAGAAGTACATGAAATCAGCTTCAAATCTATTTAATAACATATGCAAAGATGAAGTAATACCACTGAAAGTGAGTATGAGTATAGCTGTAACACAGAAAAAACAGAGAAGCACAAAAACACCCAACTCATGCAGTGTAGGAAGTTTAAAAAGTTACCAAGTCCCTTCTGTGGGCAAAAAATGGTAAGCACCCAAGTCCCCTGACACATACATTTCACTGCTATATGGAATTATATCACAAATGTCATATCAGACAGATCTAAAAGAGAATATAATTGTGTATGAATACATGAGAAACGTAAATTATTAAGATGGCTTGAATTTCTAAAACAGAATCCAAGACAATATATCTGAAACAGTGTGAGTGATGGCTCAGAACTCTCAGTTATGGCAGGATGCAGGGACCAAAACATCTTGCATGGGGTGACTGGAAGACGATATTCCCTACAGAAAATCACATTTAGAGATCCTTCAGAGTTCTTTGAGTATGCCATCTTGTAATTTTGTTTTTCAGATTTGAGTTTATGATCTCAGTACTTCACCAACAAATAATTATGGTATAATTTATGTTTTTTACTTTGAGCAGTTTAGCCCTAGAAATACAGAGAATACAGGAGGGTAACAACTATAATGTAATCAAAACTAGAATAGATCAAATTTTGGAAATGTAGCTCTAACTTGAGGAGTTATTCTAGGTTGCAGACTATAGAAAATAAATTAAGTGCAGTGGAAATAACCTAAATTAAACAATTATAGCTCTTGCTACTCAAATGAAAATGCAGCGAAAATGAATGACATTTAGAAAATATTATATACTAACCAAAAAGAGGTTCAGTAATAAAGACAGTGTAAATATAAGCTTCCCGTATTCCAGTCTTCATATCCTTCTCACCACAATCATGTTTTCCATTGATAAGTATAGTGTGATAGCATTTTTTGTAGAAAGGTGTGGGAGAAAATGAATATGAATATTACAGATGTGACGCAATTATTGATGTAGGCATGTGTGTGTTTGTAGGGGAGGGGAAGAAGAAGCCAGTACTAACTCACTACATGCTCTACCATACACGAAAAGTGATTTATATCATAAGAGAGAGGTAATGGAGAGGAACTGTGGAGCAACATAATGAGAAATTGATGTATGAATGCATAAAATATTGATTTGGGCAAGTCTGAGAGAAGATCTTGGAGCTACATAAGAGGTTTTCATGTTACTAACATGCACAAAAGGCCGTTCAGTCAGACAGTTCTTAGTCTGGGAAAATAGATTTATGTTGTTGAGCAAAGTAATGCAGAGTAACAAAACAATTATGGAAGACAATGATGATACAAGTAAGGGGCAATATGCAGTATTTTACTAACAAAAAGAACTGAGATAAAAAAAAAAACATGTTGGTTCATGAATGCAGTGAAGAAAAAAGTTGATAATGAAAAAAAAGATAAAAAATTAATTCGGCACTGGGATGCCAAGCCCTATAGAAGGGAAGAAAATATAAAAAGCACTGATAGCATTATCACATGGCGAAGTGTTAGTCGGGGCGGCCATCCTCCAGTAGAATGGTGGCATAACTGGGGAGGTCTTACTTTTAACCAGAATTAAAAGTAGGCCCCTGTAACTGGTGGTAATTCAAAACCCATATAAGAATGGATTATCAAAGTCTGATTCCTGCTATTAAATCATTTAAAATGATGACAAATGAGAAAACTGACATTTTGTTTCACAGGCTGACAAGAATGGCAGAAGATATAGAGACCTATAAATAGCTTCATAGCAACACAACCAGCTCAAAAAATGTTAAATCCAGTTTGGAGGTTTGTGCCAACATAAAGCACCCTAAAAGATAAAATGCAAGAATATGACAAAATGTATATAGCACTGGAAGTGAAACTCATAATAAAGATGAAAGAAAGAGACCTACAAAACAGGTTTCAGTTGCAAGATGCCTGAGTCTTTGGACTGAAAGTATCAGTTCTGGAAAAAACTTTCTGCTTCCTACTACAAAAAGTGTTGTTGGATGTTCTTCAAATTCTTAAGGATTTCCAAATGGGAATTTAAAGAATGTATTGTGTAGGTAGGTCAAATAGTAACCTACAAGCCATGACTGTTGTTGAATTCTCATCAAATTATTGAGTGGGTTATTGAAACAAGCACACAAAGGTAAGGTACCTCTAAATCTTAAAATGATGGATGATTTGTTTAGAGACTTGTGTTACTTTCATAATGGCATGTTACATTTGCACAATTTTGAGCTTTCTTTTTCTAGCTTTACCTGCTGGAATCACTACTTTACATTTAATGCTGAATGTCAACAGGCCATGGATGAGGGTAAAACAGTACATACCACTTATCTAGACCTGGCCAAAGCTTTCGATACAATCCCCCACTCAGGGTTAATAGATAAACTTACTGAGTTAGGGATAAACCCCTACATCATCAGATGGATAGCCAACTGGCTCACTGACAGAACACATGTTGTCCAGATATGTGAATCCACTTCCGATAATAAACCTGTTACTAGCGATGTCCCACAGGGCTCAGTGTTGGGAACCATCCTGTTTAGTATATACTTCGCTGAAGTGAAGACCAATGCTGGGGGTCACTGGCTCACCAAGTTCACTGGCAACTGTAAGTAGGGATCAATCAATGAATCCCCAAACAATGTTGACATCTACAAACAGGCCTATAAATGACTAACAACTGGTTCCAAAACCATGGTCTGAGACTAAATGCTAAAAAATGCGTATTCATGCCCTTCAGTAAATCAGATATCCCTGCAAATTATAATACTGATAGCACACCCCTAAAAGTAGACCCAGTTGTGAGGGATCTAGGAATACAGATAGAAAGTAACCTAAACTTTGACCACAAAGTAGTTATAGTAGTGAAGAAATCCTTCTGTGTGGCTACACTTATAAGTGAAGGCATGGATTCAAGTTCAAAGAATGTCATAGTGCCATTGTTCTTGGCCCTCATCAGGCCCATAATCAAGTACAATACTCCTTTCTGCATGTACCTAACCAGGCACTTACACCAATTGGAGCAGTACCAGAGGTTTCTCACTAAAAAAATTTAAAGCGTAAGACACGTCTTATGCAGACTGAATAAAGGCCCTGTTCCTTTACTCCGTCTCATATCATTTATTGAGAGGGGACTTATGCCTGACCTACAAGGCATTCCCTGACCCAGCCCTGATGAAAATGTTACATATTCACAAGAAAAAGTATACAAAGTTTGCACGTTTCATGGACCTGAACCTTATTTGTGACTCTAACAGAACTTGCTGCAGAGACAGATTCATATCCCAAAGGTCACCTCATCTATGGAATAAACTTTCAGTCTTCATAAAATAAAGCCTGTCCCTCACTCTCTTCAAACAAAATTTGAATAAATGGATATGGAACCATAAACTCACTCCCGGGGTATTGCCCATTTCCCTTAAGGACAGAGGCAGTCTGTAAAATGACTCAGGGCTCCAACACCCAAAGACAAATTATATGATACTACCCTATCCCATATCTGGGGAATTAAGATATAATATTGTCATATCCTGGGCATTAAAGGCTCTTGTGCCATCAGCCTATAAACCTATCAATAAGAACATTTCTTCATTGGTAAGCAATAGGTAATTCTCTCCTTTAAACCCTTGCCTTTTAATCACTAAGTTTAGATCTTGAATATCAAAACAAAAGTAAACGGAGTCTTCCTTTTCAACAGTGGCCATAAGCAATATATAATTCTTTCCTTTAATCATTCTGTTCAGATCCTGGATAGAAAAACAAAAGTAAATGATATCTTTCTTCACAACAGTGGCTATACTATATTCACCTGTCCTGTTGTCTCTCTTTCTTGATAACACCCATGATTTCCATTAGTTTTTATTCCTAATATATTTTACACTTGGGAGCTGCTAGTATTTATCTTTCATCATGTATCATGGACTGAGCATCAGGTTTTATATGATATTCTCCTGAGAAATGTTCTAAGCCTGTAAATAAATCATTGGGATTGTCATGGGTGATTTCACTGCTAAGCCTTTGCATGGTATTCAAGATGTTTCTTTCACTGAGTGACTAACCCTATACAAATGCATTTTTTTGTTTCTGATTATGAATTTGTTTTACCATTTCTAGGTCTCCCACAAGTCAAATTGCCCAAACTTTAAGGAGAGTTTGTGTCTTTATAGTGCTGCAATCTAAAAACAAAAAAACTTATACTCTTTATTTTTGTATCTACATGTCAATAGTTTCTGCTGGTTTCTGTCACCTGGTGGACAGAATGTTAACTCATTAACGCCAAGTAACACATCTAGGTGTCTTTGTAGTTACATCCTACTTGCGCCTCTGTGGGTCAAATATTGCTTGTCCATCTTTGCATTAATAATTCCAAAACCATGCTACATGTAAAATACTCAAAAAATTAATCTTAAAGCTGATACAATGACAAACAAAACTGTATTGCTAGTGGACCTCTGTCTAATATAGGTAAAGAGATATTATACACTGACTGTCCATTAATATTCAAAAACAAGCACGCTGATTGGTCAGCCCAACCAGCGTGCCTGTTGTAAATCAGAGAATATACCAATGGAAAAAGGTCCGGTCGCCCGGACTTTTTTCTATTAGTATATCTTGTACATTTTTTGCTTTTCTTTCTTTTTTGTAATCAAATAAGAAAACAGAAGACTTCAAACAAACGAGGAAGATGTTAAAGAGAAAAATAAGAGGATAATCTGGTACATTCTGCAAAACTAAAGAAATGTATCTGATTATCCTTTTATTTTGTCTGTTCCAGCTCTCCCGAATGTCAAAAGTCTCCCAGTTTTTTTTTTTTTTGAATAAAAAAAAAAGCAATGGAGATCTTCCTTTCTCCATTGCTTCCTTTGCACAGCACTGATGTACTGCATAAGCATGGGAACACAAGTCCCATACACATGTGCAGTACATCAGACAAAGCCCCAGGATAACGTAAAAATGTGGAAAGACACCAATGAGGCATTATACAAAGACACTCCCCCAGATTTACTAATCTTCTGTGCAGGACTAATCTAGTCCTGCATGGAAGCAGCAGTTTAGGAGGCGGACGGCAGCACGCCAAGCATATTAATGAAGGCGCGCTGCCTGACCTCCTAATCCTACACAGAGCATGGACGAGTGTAGGGGGCATGTCTGAGAGCAGAGCTCTCAGAATGAACATGCCCCTGCAAAGTAGAACAGCAGAAAATGTAAATAAATGAGCAAGACCGCTCATAGGTGTCTGCATATCCCCAACAGTCCCCCATGTGTTCAACAGCAACAGGACATAAAAATAAAAAGAGGAAACCCCTTTATTTTTTTTTTAAAACCCCGAGTACAGCTAACCGTAGGTGCATAGGTGTGCCATCGCTTAGCTACTGTTAAAGCAGCTGAAAAGGCTGATGATGATAACAAGGAATATATGTACAAATGAAGCAGCACAGCAATAGTGTAGTGGTCAGAGCATCCACCTAACGAACAGGCATTCCTGGTTCGAGTCCCTCTGCAGCACATATCATTTTCCATGTGAAATCTGTATATGAACATATTTTTACATCTTTTTGCTGTATAACCTTCTAAATAACATTTAACTATGAACGGATGTACTGCATTAAATGCACATGTGAAGTGTCAGTGTCATAATGAATAAGGCACTAGTAAGCAGGTGTAAGCACAAATAAGCAGTAGTAAGCATATATAAGCACTAGTAAGCATGTTTAAGTGCATTTGTGTGGGGGTAAGCATTGCCTACACAGATTAAGCAAAGTAGAAGCTAAATGAGTGTAAGAAACTGTAACCAGAGGTTAGCAGTGCTTACCATCATGCAAACCTGTGCAAACCCGCTTACAACTGCTTTAAAGTGCCTTAATCACTCTGTACCCAATGGCCCATGTTCTGCCCAGCAACAAAATAAACTGCCTCTGGAAGGCTCGCACTCAGGACCTTGTACATTATAGTTACAGTAGTTAACCAGTAAGCCATCATAGCAATACAAATGAATGAAGTATCAGCAAACTAATCCTCACCACAGGAAAATCAAACCAAACATGTGAACTGAATCTATGTACAGTGTGAAGTGGTATAACCTGTTACATAACATAAATATGTGAACTGGAGTACTGCAGTAAGCATAGATGTGAGGTGTAATTGTAATAAAGTGTAGAAGTAGTCGAAGTGTAGAATCATGAATACTAGACACATATATAACCTGTAATGAATAATAAATCACTGCCAAAAGGCAAATATAGTGTTAATTAACTATTAAACAATGCTAACCGCAGCACAGTTCAACTTAGTAACAGTAAGCAATGTGTAGGGGAGCTAACCCAATCTGCCTAGCGGTATACCTCTTTAAGCACTGCCAACCTTAGGTAAGCAGGTGTGGCCATAACTTAGCCTTTTCAAATCCGGCCAATCACTGAAAAGTGCGGGTAATTGGCCGTATTTAAACCACACAGGTGGGAATACATTCCATAACTGGTTGTAGCTTCCTACTGCAGGCAGAATGGCTGGTGTAGGTGAAGGCACTCATTTTAGAGTGCAGAGCTGGGGCATACAGGAGACAAAAATCATGGTATGGCTCCTGGTAAAACACCATGAGGAGAGACTACTGCAGGGCCAGTACCAGGGTTCACAGTATAAAACAGAGGCCTGGGACAGTCTTGCCCATGACCTCAGCAGTGCCACAGGTATCCCCTGGACTGGTGAGTAGGTCAGGCACCACCATGCTGACCTGAAGCGGCGGAGGGGGGATGTACTGGAACAGTGGATCCAGGAGTCCCGACAGATGGCTAATGCCCCAGTACTGAGTAAGTACTCATTCTACTAAGTAGTTAAGAATTGCCTAGCTTGTGTATACTATGGATAGATATGGTTAAATAGCACTGTATTTCTCTGACAGCTGCAGATGAGCGAGCTGCGAACCAGCAAGCCCATGATGCTAAGTTGCAAAGGCTGTGTCGCGAGGCAGGTTAGTAATTAGTCTGCATGTACTGTCATAACAAATAAATATAAGACCTTTAGAAAGTGTTGTACCAGTAGAAATAAATGTGTAATAGTCTGTGAATAAAGGTATAACCCCTGGAGTGCTTCTGTTTACTCTTCTGTCATACGTTGGCAAACTGTTGCATACTATAAATAGTACTGCTGTATCTTAAGCAGTGTCACCCACACTGTGGTATGCAGATAAAATGTGTATGAAGTCCTGCATAAAAATGTTGGAAGTGCCAAGAGGTCAGTCATATTGTACAAGTGAAGGAGACTTAGATAGAAAACAGTAGAAAGAATTACATTAATTCCCTGATAGCACATTGTACTGTGTTGTTAGCTATAACTTTTTGTCACACACAGCAGGGGTTTGAATCCTGGCAGTGCTACTAAGTTGTATGCATAATCATACCCCACAACTGTACAGATATTATTCCAATGTTCAGATAGAAAGCTGTTTGCATAATTACACCCAACTGTACAGAATTTGCTAGAATGTTAAGATTGAAAGTTGTATGCATATTCATTCCCCACAACTGTTCCAATCTGTCCAGCATGTCCGGATAAATGGCCCATATCACCAGCCTGGTACCCCATCCCCCTGAAAAATCAGTGTGATGATCCAAGAAATGTAGGCAGCCGTTAATGACATATAACTGATAGTCAAACGTGTACATAGTCATAGAATGTATATGAAAGCAAACTTATCATTCTAGCACCTCACCCAAAGTGTATGACAGCAATTCTCAACATATGTTGTACTAACACCTGCATCTTGTCACACCTGTATGTAAGACAAAGGTCATGTATATAATAATCTATAAACATACCAGTGTACAATATAAGGCCATTGGGAAGTGTAATAACATATGTAAGGGAAGGATCACTGCAGTGACTAAAAATGTTGTGAAAACTACAAGGAAATATTAGTTGTTAATTGAACTCTCTCTCTCACCCCTACCATATGTGCAGAATAACCCAATGACACTCCTCAGCTGGTATGTGTACACTCCAAACTTTTGTTGGGACATATGTCCTAATGGTTTATAAATATTCACACTTGTTTCTATGCAAGTGCCATGTTAAAATACACCCATATTGGTGGCTGTTGCCATCACTGAAACCTGCATGCTCTTGTAATGGCCACTGTTGTTCCATATATGCATGTGTTCTGCTTGCTCTGCAACTGTCTTAAATCTGGTGTTTTGGGTTAATGGGAATACCTATTAATGCTGTTATAACTAATCCTGAATGCTGTTGACAGTTACTAACCCATATCTGTCATAAACCTGCTACAACATAGCTCGTATGGGAAGGCCAGTCCCAGCAGACCCACCTGTCCCACCACAGCTGGCCATGGCACCAGGCACCAGCACATCTGGGGCCCAGACTGGGACTTCCTCCTCCGTGGGACCTGCATCAACTTTGGGTGGAACCGCTGCTGGTGATGGGGCTCGCCCCCCCCCTCGGAGCGGGCATGAAGGGGAACCTGTCACTTGTCAACAGGTCTGGGCCGTGGTGCATAGGGAGCCCGATCTGGAGTATCAAGACCGGCTATGCCAGCTTGAGGGCCGAGTGGTGCAATTAGAGGGTAAGCCTGCCCCTCCTACACAGCCCCCAGCACAGCCACCTTTGGGGCCATGAAGGTGCAGTGGTGACTGCCCATGGGTGGGGACCTCAGTCCCACTGTTTCCAGTTGGGGGCTCATGGGCTTGAGACTTCCAAACACCCCTCCCCATCCAAGGTGTTTAACCCCCACATGTGTCATTCATATAACACCTCTGTATGCATCTTGTTTGTCTTGTCTGTTAACCTACCCAACCTACATCCCCAAATATACCTACTACCCCTCCCCAACATCCCACTCTTACCTGAAAAAAAAAAGGGCAATCTATTCCCATAAAAAAATCTTGCCTCATACATAACTGTCCATTTTGCACATGTGTACACTGGACACATGTAATCTGGTCTAATTGGCATCACAATGAATATATGTTGTCCTCACCCCTCTCCCAGGGGCTTGAGGGTCCAAATCTACCTACAAATTCAGTGTATATGCACAGCTGTTGCTGTAGAAGAAATGGGCAGCTATGGACCTTTCCTATACCCTTCTTGCACATGCCTAGCTATTTTCTCTACTGTCTTTCCCTCTTTGTACCCCTTTTTTCACCACTTTCTGGTATATATGTGGAGGACAGAGGCAGGAACATAGGGCCATATTTGCATTATTGCTGTTAAACATCCTGGAAATTGCTGGTGTTACAGGATTTGTTGCAGCATACCCTTATGCAGGAATACAACATGGAAATACAAATGGATGTAGTCATGTACTGATAGCACTCAACAGACAGAATGCCACTGATATATCTGGCACAATACCTGTGTGGTGCACAGACAAAACCTAACAGCCAATCCTCCTGGTATCATATGGATAGGCCCACAGTTGAGAGCTATGCAGACAGACAACATTCCATGCAAAAGTACCATGTACACAGAAACCCTGTAAGACCAGCAAGATACAATGCACACAACAACACTACTCACACTGTCTGTAGGTCTGGAACCTTACCCAAATGTGTATTTGGCCTGTGTCTGCAGGTTCTGCTGTAAGAGGTATGCTGCTGTCTGTCACACTGATGTCCACACACAGGTAGGATGTCATCCATACTGGAAAGGTGAAGGGACAACACCCACAGAAGTCAGCATTTTAAAGTACAGGGTTTCTATGACAGTAGTTATCTGAAGTACTACACAGTAGGCTGCATGCAATTAGCAACTCGTGGACACTGACTGGTGCAGAGGCCATCACCTGATCATGTGCAATACCTACAAAAGCATGCTGCAATCTATTCAAACCAGCTCAATCACTTTACTGGAGAGACTGAGAGAGAGAGAAAGACAAAAAAAAAAAAAAAAACAACTTTAATAACAGTAACAAAGCTCAGGGTTTTGTTACAGTGGAAAAAACATAAAAGGTATGTGAAACAGATATGTATTTACTTGCATGTAGTATATGGCATAGAATAATAGGATGTATAATGTGAAATGATATATATGTGCCATCAGTACTTGTTACCGTAGTGATGTTCTACTCAACAACTGCTCTGGACAATAGTGTCAGTCCCTGTGGGCAGTGGGACATACCTGTCAACTGTGTAGATCAGCAGTGAATGGCAAAGACGTGACCCATGATATCTGTGTTCAGTACATTACTGTGGCCAACGACTGGTGGTGGTATTAATACTGCCATGATAGACACATGGGTGTGAGACCACACCACCTGCAGGACAGTCACGTTAAAGTGTAGTATAGCATGCCCAACTGCCATAGCAGTATAATATGCTTATCCAAAATCTGTCACCATATATACCTCCCTAATGTTAGTCTGTGTTCACATGTGACACCTGTCTGTGTTGCAGCAAGGCAGAACAGTTCAGCTGTGAAGTTAGGAGAGTTACAAGAGTGTGCATCAAATGTTTGTATGCACCCCACATACAGATACATATATGTGTGACACATTCACAGCTGTGTCTGTCTATAGAATCTCGGACAGTTATACATATATATAGGTATATAAACAACACATAATGATATCTACACATATATGCACATATGTATATATATATATATATATATATATATATATATATATATATATATATATATATATATATAGCTAGAAGGGTGCTTGGTGTAACATCTGGAAAGAGGAAGGAGGACAAGGAGACCTGGTGGTGGAATGAAGAAGTACAGGAGAGTATACAGAGAAAGAGATTGGCTAAGAAGAAGTGGGATTGTCAAAGAGATGAAGAAAGTAGACAAGAGTATAAGGAGATGAGGTGCATGGCAAAGAGAGAGGTGGCGAAGGCTAAGGATAAGGCGTATGAAGAGTTGTATAAAAGGTTGGACACTAAGGAGGGAGAAAAGGACCTGTACCGATTAGCTAGACAAAGGGACCGAGCTAGTAAAGATGTGCAGCAGGTAAGGGTGATAAAGGATAATGAGGGAAACGTACTCACAAGCGAGGAGAGTGTGTTGAGCAGATGGAAAGAGTACTTTGAGGGGTTGATGAATGAAGAGAATGAGAGGGAGAGAAGGTTGGATGATGTGCGGATAATGAATCATGAAGTGCAGTGGATTAGCAAGGAGGATGTAAGGATAGCTATGAAGAGGATGAAGAACGGAAAGGTTGTTGGTCCAGATGACATACCTGTGGAAGCATGGAGGTGTTTAGGTGAAATGGCAGTGGAGTTTTTAACTAGATTGTTTAATGAAATCTTGAAATGTGAGAGGATGCCTGAGGAATGGA
The DNA here is from genome assembly GCF_019279795.1 of Protopterus annectens. Lineage (NCBI taxonomy): Eukaryota > Metazoa > Chordata > Ceratodontiformes > Protopteridae > Protopterus > Protopterus annectens. The sequence goes on along the minus strand of NC_056729.1, from coordinate 1,997,101,899 downwards.
GAAAAAGTGTTCTGGTACCGATTTTTAAGAATAAGGGTGATGTGCAGAGCTGTAGTAACTACAGAGGGATTAAACTGATCAGTCACAGCATGAAGTTATGGGAAAGAATAGTGGAAGCTAGGTTAAGAAGGGAGGTGATGATTAGTGATCAGCAGTATGGTTTCATGCCAGGAAAGAGCACTACAGATGCGATGTTTGCTCTGAAAGTGTTGATGGAGAAGTACAGAGAAGGTCAGAAGGAGTTGCATTGTGTCTTTGTGGATTTAGAGAAAGCATATGACAGGGTGCCTCGAGAGGAGTTGTGGTATTGTATGAGGAAGTCACAAGTGTCAGAGAAGTATGTAAGAGTGGTACAGGATATGTATGTGGGTAGTGTGACAGCGGTGAGGTCTGCAGTGGGAGTGACGGATGCATTTAAGTTGGAGGTGGGATTACATCAAGGATCAGCTCTGAGCCCTTTCTTATTTGCAATGGTGATGGACAGGTTGAAAGACGAGATCAGACAGAAGTCCCCATGGACTATGATGTTTGCAGATGACATTGTGATCTTTAGTGAGAGTAGGGAACAGGTGGAGGAGACACTGGAGAGGTGGAGATATGCTCTAGAGAGAAGACGAATGAAGGTCAGCAGGACTAAGACAGAATATATGTGTGTGAATGAGAGGGAGTATAGAGGAATGGTGAGGATGCAAGGAGTAGAGGTGGTGAAGATGGATGAGTTTAAGTACTTGGGATCAACAGTTCAGAGTAATGGTGAGTGTGGAAGAGAGGTAAAGAAGAGAGTACAGGCAGGATGGAGTGGGTGGAGAAGAGTGTCAGGAGTGATTTGTGTCAGACGAGTACCAGTAAGAGTGAAAGGAAGGTCTACAAGAGGGTAGTGAGACCAGCTATGTTATACGTTGGAGACAGTGGCATTGACAAAAGGCAGGAGTCAGAGCTTGACGTGGCAGAGTTGAAGATGTTAAGATTTGCATTGGGTGTGACGAGGATGGACAGGATTAGGAATAAGTATATTAGAGGGTCAGCCCAGGTTGGAAGGTTTGGAGACAAAGCCAGAGAGGCAAGATTACATTGGTTTGGACATGTGCTGAGGAGGGATGCAAAGTATATTGGGAAAAAGATGTTAAGGATGAAGCTGCCAGGTAACAGGAAAAGAGGAAGGCCTAAGTTAAGGTTTATGGATGTGGTGAGAGAGGACATGCAGGTGGTTGGTGTGACAGAGCAAGATGCAGAGGACAGGAGGAAATGGAAACAGTTGATCTGCTGTGGCGACCCTAACAGCGAAAGAAGAAGAAGAAGATATATATATGCATATATATATATATATATATATATATATATATATATATATATATATAAAAATATATATATGTGTGTGTGTGTGTATGTCTACACACATATATATATATATATATATATATATATATATATATATATATATATATATATATATATATATGTGTGTGTGTGTGTGTGTGTGTGTATGTCTATATATATATATATATATATATATATATATATATATATATATATATATATAAAAACAGACACATACACATATAGATAATACTGACATGTACAGGTATACATATATGTCAATACATGTCCCCCTGCCATGACATGTGTGAGAGAACATCAAACATCAATACACATCATATCTACACACCATTACATGGCTGAAAAATGGAGTGTGGAGTGTGGTGTGTAACCCATGTTGGGAACACATCGCAATTGTTTAAGAAGGTGGGATATATATGTTGGTGAAGGGTATTAGGCACATACTGGTATGTAGGTTTGGTTTGGTGACAAACAAGATGGCATACAGGGCTGGTATATGACACATGTGGTGGTTAAACACTGTGGATGGGTAGTTCCATTTGGAATGTGGAGGCCATTGAGCCCCCATATGGGAACAAAGGGAACATGGTGCCCACCCATGGACAGTCACAACAGCATCTACATGGTCATAAAGGTGCCTGGGCTGTGGGCTGAGCAGGAGGAACATGCATGTCTAACCTTGTGTATGTGTACTGCATGCCTCCAGGTGATGTACCTAACTGGATGACAGACATGTGTCTGTGTGTGCTCCATGGGGGGGGGGGACACCATCCCCTGAGGTGGTTCTACATGAAAGTAGCGCCGGAACAGTAGATAATGAGGTTCCATGGTGGGTCACAGATATGATGTGGACTTATAACGTGTGCACATTAGGTGGGAGTGGTGATCCTGCTGGCAAATAACTCCTACACATACTGTTGTGTAACTGTCATGGAACATATATGGGTTGTAATAGTCCACACAATCCCAGAACATGTCCAACAGCATGTATAGCTACCCCCAATAACACAGAATGGCAGATGTGTAGCAATCACATAGCAAGCATACCACATGCATATGTGGAAACATAGTGGCAGTGACAATGGCATGCAGGTGAAATACTCTGTAACAGCCCAGCAACTCTAGTGTCCCAACAGGGAACATGTCTATAAACACATAGCAGAAAGTGTTGTACACTACAATATATGTCCCAATGGTAGATAAACTGGAGACATACCACTTGCGTTGTGTGAACATTAAATTGGAGCTGATATGGTGGCGGGAGACTGATATGTGTTTTGTATTATGGTAAACGTGCCATATGAGTTGCTCAGACATATTTCCATCTTTATGTCTTTCAGGGAGTATGGCACACCCAAGGAATCCTGCTTACAGTGCCGCTAAGGATGACATAATACTCACCACTATCATCCAGCACTACCAGCTGCTGTTCTCAAGGACAAGCCAGGACCAGCATGAGCAGACCACCATGTGGAACAATGTGGTCCACAGGGTGAATGAGGTGAGGATGCACAGCCGTACGTATGAGCAGGTTCACCATCATTGTAGTGACCTGCTCCACCATGTATGTCACCGTGCCACTGCCGTGCAGGGTGACCACCTCGCAACAGGGGGTGCCATAACATCCATCCCCCTCACCAGAGTCGAGGAGCTGCTCATGAGCCTGGTGGCACCTGCCTGCTCACAAGAGCTACAGACATATACAGTCATGGAAGTGGGTGCTACCCATACACCAGACATGGAGCATGCAGGTAAGGTTCCAGGTCATATCAGTAGACCACTGTTGTGTATGCATCTATATAGGTAGATCATGCATATGTGAGATGTGGAGTCTGTTGCTGTGTAGTACTGATAAGCAGTTATGCATAATCTGTAGTATTGTGGACTTCTGCTGTTGTTTTACTGTAATATTGCACCCACCCTGTAGCAATGCCACAGCTGTGGCCACTGACATCAACTCTATCTTATCTCAATGTAGGTACCTCTGGGATACCAGCAAGGCAGTGGCCGGATGCCGGTGAGTATGGTTTAAGGTTATGCTTGGCAATTCACTGTGCATGTCGTAGCTAAGGTATAGGCCATGTACACATCTAACACACCTACCCATAAGGCATGCTGTACATGTTCACTGACAGAGCACACACCTCACTAATGGGATTACCAGCCTCAAACATATGCAATACACAGACCATCTCAGACAACTGTGGCTACACTCCAGTGCACATTGCCCAGGCACAGCTGACATCTGCCTAACATACACAGCTATGTCATACACAAAGTAGTTGAACATGCTACACATAAAGAAATCCCACTCCCTCTGCAAACACATGCTCCAGGGTCCTAAACCTCATCAACACATTACACAGAACATACTGGAGGGATAGGACCCTGTCCTGGGGAATTCCCACACTCTGGAACAGACTACCCATTCATGTCAGGCAATGCTACTTGTTGGCCCTCTTTACAAATCACTTGACAACTGGATGGGAAATGGGGAATCCACCCTGGGTAGTACTTCTGTGCCACAGCCTGACAGGGGCACAGGGGAATAACATTATTGGGTGGTGCATGGCTGGGAACCCCTGTGGATAGGCTTATGTAGGCCCCAGGACCAATAGACCAGTATTCACCTATGAACCTATGTGTACCACAGGCAACATCAGCCAGGGCTCAATACAGATATGATCTGCATAATGGTGGGACATTTCCAAATCCATGTGTTGCAATGTAATCTGATGTACCAGCACCATGCTGGGGAAGTCCAGGAAGTTGCAGTTATGATGCATGTGCTGCACAATCCACACCCACTCCAACCATCCCCATCTGTACAGTGCTGGAGACCACTGTACCACTGCATGTTTGCTCTGCATTGGCAGGGAATAGGCTAGTACACATGGTGTTCCTAGTGTGGGTTACTGCAATATGACACACATGTGTAGGCAATATAGCAGGAGATGGTGATGGTGTGTCATTCTGAAACACAACAGTGCACTGGAGGGGAGAGACAAACCCACTGAGAATGGCTCTATCTGCACATAGTCAAGGTCAGGCACTGTGGTAGACATAACCCTGACTCCACGGCACTAGTGATGGTACTGTATGACCTCCAAGGACTGTGCACATGTTTAGCATGCAAACATGCAGGTTTGGGGAACATTTGCAGACCTGACTGACCAACTACTGGCTCATGATGATGACCCATGCTACTAAAACCCTGCCAGGTATAGTGACTGCAGCAGTACACATAGCAGTTATTGCTACACACCATCATGATATGTGTGCACACATATGCACACACAAATGGTATGCATCCCAACCAGCATCTGCACAACTGATACATATGGCCTGTAATGCAATTGACTGCCTAGGTCATATGTCACATATCAGGTATGTGTAGTGTTGCCATATGCAGTAGCGTTGTGCCATGGCATATCATGGAAGAGAGTGCCATGTCAATAATTGTGTCGACACTCACCATAGATACAGTACATTGTGTCTGTGGTCGGTCTAATGGTTTGCTATCACTCATACATGCACCACTGATGATGACATCTGTGAATACACATCAGGCATTCACTAAACACGTGTCCACATATAATCCAGAAACACACAAAGGCTGTGAGCAGCAGAGGAAACATAACTGACACACAGATACACATCCTGCAATGGTGTGTACACCTGCGAGGTATGGTGCACAGTACATGCCAGGGTGCTGAACAGATGCACAGCAATACTGTGGATATGGGTACAGTGTGTTCCAGGGGGAGGGCCATCACCTAATAACAGAAGCCATGCATCACAGCCATGTATAATGTTGGTAACAGGGATTGACTACAGTGGCACTGCATGCTGTTGAGCACCATATGTCCTGCATGCTGACATGTGTGTAATTACAGGTTTATGTGTGATACTGTACTGCACCATCACCTGCCATTGTGTGTGTTATGGGGATGCTGGCGCTGTCTGTAGGTGCTGTCTGGTGGAGTGTATGGGTTGTCATGTATGTCGACTGCATGTGTGTTTGTCTGTGTGTGTGGCCATGTCTGCACATGTGTGTGTGTGTGTGTGTGTGTGTGTGTGTGTGTGTGTGTGTGTGTGTGTGTGTGTGTGTGTGTGTGTGTGTGTGTGTGTATGTATGCATGAACTGTTTAGTGGTGGTGTACAGGTCTTACATTCTGTTCATTGTTTTCCACTCACAGGTGGCGATGTGGGGGCTGGGTCCCTCCCGCAGGGAATCTGATGTCACTGATACAGACAGTGACCATGAGGATAGGTGTGTTGAGGCACAGGAAGGGTCATCAGGGGCTGCCGCTGGGCCACCAATTGACATCCCACAAGTATCCACCCCATTCACACACACAGTCACACTGCCTCTACATACCTCATCACCGTTGGCCTTAGCTGAGGGACAGTTTATGGTTGGCATTGGCCAGGACAGTGTGGTATCTATGGCACATGTGTCAGGACACAGCAGCCATAGCCAGATGTCCAGTGGGGTACCACATAGGCAGATGTTCAGGGGTGCTCGTCAGAGCACTGCTGGTCATCATGCCCCTGGCAGACGTGCCACATCTATATCAACCACACACATGTTCCAGGCTGTCATGGAGGTACAGGCATGAATGGAATGGTACACCAGACAGGGTCTAAGGGTGCAGAGGGCTCATCACACCTCTGTAACTGACAGCATCCATGACCTAGCAGGTGCCATTCATAATTACACCGAGGTCATGGATAGACGGTGGGGTGAGACATTGGATCTCATCCACAATGTCATGTCCATGCGTCAGAACAGGGCAAGACGGTTGCAATGGCCACGTGGATGTATGCCAGCAACACCAGCAGCTGGAGGTCACCATGGACGTCCCACCAGTCACAGCCACTCCTGTAGTGGCAGTACCAGCCCCAGCACTGTGGGGGGTGCTGTTCACAGACCGTCATAGCAGACCATGTGCACATGGCCCTGGCTAGTCCCAGGAGGGACCTGGATCCAGTGGATGTCTGTCAACCTCGGGGGACAGTACCCAATCTGGCTTTGTGCCTGATACTGCCTGTAGCACCCCTGCCAGGCACAGGTCCCATATCCATGGCCAGAGATGGTGAACCACAAACCCTGCCAGGTACAGTCTGCAGCTGTCTCACAAATCCCCGTATAGGGCAGCCACATGGTGTAACTGGGTGCATGCAGACACACACACATAAACAACAAACCTAGGGCAACCACATACCTGCACACATGACATCACCATTGGCCCATACTAGTACTCAGCCCCCCCCCACACACACACACACACATGCACACATTGTCAATTGTATGGCTCAGCCTAGGCCACTGGCAAACCAACAACACACCCGGTGCATATGATGACACCTGTGCCACATCCTGTCATCCGTAATATTGATGCAGGGACAGGCTAACATGGTGATGATGCACAAGGTGACTGTATAACAGTGTATCAATGGAATGCTGTGTAGCATGTTATCAGCATTAAAGTGAAATGCTAATATCTTGGAAGGTGCAGCTGTGCAGCCATGATGCATTATAGCTGTAATTAACAATGTTGTATTGTTTTCACCATTATCTATTCTGATTGTGTTGTGTTTGTCCATATGCCACATGGCTGATGGGTGTAGTGGTGTCAGCAGGCCTTCTACAGTGGACACCAGTAAGTGTAGTGGCTGGTACATATGACATGGTTGGGTACAACACACACAGCCTTTGGTTTAGATGCAGTACAGATAGAAGACTGTACACATGGAGGTATGTCCCTATGCAGGTAACACATCTGTTGCCCATGTAATCCCACCAAGACAGGATAGGCACAACCACACATTGCTATATATGCAGTCTGCAATGTGGATGACATTGAACATGCTAACAGCAGGGTGTATGTCCCTTTCCTCACTGTACTGCGATCCTCACCTCAGTAACATGAGTGTGCCAATGCTGATGGTATAGCCCTACCCTTAGGAGGGTGTGAGGCGCTCAACTTCTGTGAATGATGTAAACAACAACTAACAACCTGATAACATACACTGTACAGTATTACAGACAGCTATGTGGGAGGATAGACGCAACACTAACTGCAATGATGATGGATGTGTTCACAACAGCCACACCCAGTGAGTTATAGAAACCCCAGTAGTGCTGCACACCTCTACAGTGTGGAGGAGGGCATTAACACATCTATGACCTGTGAAGGACTGTATGTCCATGGGATGGCACCTGTGGAATGTTGGCATTTGCCAAGCAGTCCTGGTGGAAACATATTCTGTGAAAGGAGATAGATCCCTTAACATCTACACACATTCCTACATATGGGATGATGTACAAAAGCCTGCTATGATCTACATTGACATTGTGCACCTCCTAACCCTCATCTACACCTGTCATGATTGCGTCAAGGAAGTACACCAGGTTCAGGTTGTATTCTCTGTCTTTGACAAGTCTAACCTTGGCTGGGTCCCGTGTGTTAAGATTACCAGTGACATTGGCCATGGGTTCATTATTGATATGTTCCATGTTCCTGCAGACCAGGATCATCAGGCTACTTGGTGGTAGTTCCCAGCTGACATGGTGGATTTGTGGTCATCCTTGCCAGCATTGGTGAATCCATTGTCAGGTGTAGGTCTGTTGGATCGTATGAGGGGTCCCAGCTACTTATTGCACCTGCCCAGGGGGTTCCTCCAAACATGACACTTCACTTGACTGTACTGCATGATATGTTAGTAATGCCTGACATCCTACAGGTGGGATGGAGTACTGTTAACATGTACTGCCCTTGTCGGGTAGGGTCCTGGTTATGGGATCTGCTAAGGTTGGTAGTGTATTGCAGGCCAGATGTGTTTGGCTGTGGGGGGGTATACCAATCCGTGCCAGATGTATGTTGTTTGGGTCTCTCAAAACCATCAATGGTGCATGTTGACATATATGTTGTGGTTATGTTCCAAATTTCATCTACAGATGTATGTCCATATATACCTAGATAGATATATATGTGTTTACCTTTGAAAGGGAGACAGTCATTTCTTCAAACAGACCTTTCTGTGAACCAAAAGGACCAATCCGTCATTTCTAATTGCACCACAGTTCAAAACTCAGCAAATCTAAAAGCAGCTTCGCTGATTCTCGAACTACAAGTTATAATACATATCGTAATGCAGGGGGGGAAAGCCCCCCTGTGCCCCCCACAACCCCCCTACCGTGATATACTAACTCCGAGTCCGCACTACAGTGGGGAAAGGCAAATTTTCCCCATCCCCACTATAGTGCCATCCACACCCAAATTGCCAAATCTGCAATGAGCGAATGCATAGTGACATTCACTCATTACACATTCAGTGCATTTATTGCAAGACTGTGCAGTGTTAAAAACATACTTTCGGCTTTCCAGCTTTCAGAGACATGATTTTCTCCCTTTGAAAGGAGAACCATATATATGCTTACATATATATATTTCTAGTGCTGTATATATGTGGACATATGGAGGTATACATATATATCTATAGATATATGCATATCTATGTGTGTATATATATATATATATATATATATATATATATATATATATATATATATATATATATATATATACATATGTGTGTGTGTGTGTGTGTGTGTGTGTGTGTGTGTGTGTGTGTGTGTATATCCATTTAAAGTTATGAATATATATATATATATATATATATATATATATATATATATATATATATATATATATATATATATATATATATATATATATATATATATATATATATATATATATATATATACACACACATACATACACACATGCATCTACATGGTGGAATACATTCCCTGTAGTGTTGAATACCTGGGCTGGATATGTATGTGAAAACATCATGGCTAGGCATATCTGCCATGGCTTAGTGGTAAATCACTTTGTGTATGGTGTGCAGTGTCCTGGTTTTGAGCCTTGTAGGAGCTGTTTATTTTGTTGCTGGGCAGAACACACCCCCTCGGATACAGAGTGATTAAGGCACTTTAAAGCAGTTGGTAAGTGGGTTTGCACAGGTTTGCATGATGGTAAGCACTGCTAACCTCCGGTTATGTTTTCATACACCCAGCTTCTAAATTGCTTAACCTGTGTAGGCAGTGCTTAACTCCACACAAATCCACACAAACCTGCTTATAACTGCTTTAAAGAGGCTTAATTACTCTGTATCCAATAGGCCATGTTCTGCCCAGCAACAAAATAAACAGCTCTTGCAAGGCTCAAATCAAGGACCCTGCACAACCTAGACAAAGTGATGTACCACTAAACCATGACAGATACACAGATATTCAGTGTTTCAGAAACATATCAGCCAGTCCTGTCATGCAACAGTACAGAGAATATATACCAACATCTAGATGTCTGCGTGTGTAACTATATTACAACCTTAACAGATACAACATATCCATATATGTATAAGTATATATATATATATATATATATATATATATATATATATATATATTGTTTTACTAACTCTGTATACATATATATCACTATATATGCACATATAGTTATATATCTGTTAATATATATATATATATATATATATATATATATATATATATATATATATATATATATAGGTATATATGGCCATACATCTGTAGATAGCAATTGCAGATTAACAAATACACCTATGTCTACATGCACCGTTAATGAGGTTGAAAGGCCCCAGACACTATACATCTTGTATGAATAGGCATCCCCCCACAGCCAAACACATGTGCCCTGCAATGCACTACCAAGTACAGTCTGCCTCCTATAGGACATGTAATATGTGGAAGCCATCAACATCCCCAGGATACAGATACACAGACACAGATATGCAGATAGAGATATACATACATATATATGTGTACAGTAAGATACATATGTAGAAGGTCCACACAATATGGAACAGCCACTATGCCTACAGTTAACACCTCAACAACTGGACACTATATGGGCGACACATACTAATGTCAATCATTGCCTGCAACATACACCCATAGAAAGGTCATAGGAAAGACAATACACACAGGATTGCAGAAATGGGAATCCTTTAATTTTGTACTATAACAGTTCTATATGCTATGTCATATAGCTGTTCAGATACTGACAACCATATAAACAGAGTACTGCAACTGTGAAACAGTTACACTAATACAGTAGTCTGGAAAGGTTCACAACTGTTGCTGTCCAGGCCAAGCCCTGCAGAATGTATAATAGTGCAGGCAGACTGGGCCACAGGGTACCACACAATCAACAGTATGTACTGCAGATGTGTAGTTCATCAGCCTCTATCTACACTCTGTACAAACTCCGTAGGAGGTAAAGACGTTCTGTGATCAAATGGGTTGTAACCTGTACATAACATGGCATAATGCACAGAACAGTCTGTATGGAAGGAGGCAGTAGGCTTGCATTACCCTAAGTCATGTAAGTAATGTCAATATAGGTGGAGTATACGGTACTGTACATCCAGATACCTTGTGGCAGGTCACACCTGATACCCCCACATTTTGTAACAGCCTAGGTCATTTCTGGTGCTCCCCACCTAGACTCAATAATACAGGCCCATATATCACTGTTACATACACTGGCCTCTGCAGTGTATAACGGCGCACATGTGTTGTGTAGGTGATGCCCACACATATATGTCCCCAGCCCCACTGTATGTGTGGGGGATACAACAGCAGTGGACTAATGGCAGCAATGGCAGTGTGATATACTCACAGCCCACTACAGAACAATCCCAAACAGCATGACATATGTGCAAAACTTGGTATGTAGATGGAGAACAGAGGATGGAACACAGGCACATATGTGGAACACTGTTTCCATAGACTAAGCAAGGTGCTAGTGTTACAGGATAGTCTGCAACATACCCTTAGTCAGGGAATTGAGTTTAGAAATAGAATGGATGCAGCCATGTACTGATAGCATGCAACACACACACACACTGCCAGTGTAATATTTGACACAGGACCTGTGTGGTGGACGGACAACACATGATAGGCATATCTCTGTTCAGCAAGAGGATAGGGCCACAGTAGTGAGCTATGCAGGCAGACTGCATTCCAAGGTACACTAGTATGTATACACACACACACACACACACACACACACACACACACACACACACACACACACACACACACACACACACTCACACACACACACACACACACGCACACATCCTGTAACACCAGTACTATGCAAAGCATAACACAACATAACCCCTGCTAGAGAGGGGTCCAGGTAAGTAAATAGTGTGGGAAGAAATAGCCAGGGAATTGTTATGGCTAGGCTTGTATAGGCTCTAGGGCTGATAGCCTAGTACCAACCTAAAAACCTATGAACTCTACTCACAGTCTGTCTGTAGTTCCTGATCCTGCTACAAATATGTGGCTGCACTGAGTGTGCATGTTCTCCTGTAAGAGGTATTGCTACCTGCTGTCTGTATCACTGATGCCCACACACAGGAAGGATGTCCATCACACAGGACATGTAAAGGGACTATGCCCACATGCTGTAGGGATGTATAGTGGATGGTTGCCATGACAGAGGTAATTGAATGTAGTACACATGTGTAATATTATATATATATATATATATATATATATATATATATATATATATATGGCTATCTGTATAAGTATATGTACATATATTTCCACCATATGACTTGGACATGGAGTGTAGCCGTACCCCAGCCCCTACAGTCCCAAAATCGTAGTGCAAGGGGATAACAGGTATGTATAGCAGGTATATTACTAGACTGTTGCTACTGTCATTGGGATTGTCTTCAAAGACATGGTGTGTGTGGATGCTGACATCTGCTTATAACGTGTGCCATTGGCTACTGACAGACATCCTAAGGAAATCATTGTAAAGTACCACATGTAATGCTCCTGTGGAGTGCAGCAAATATATTGGCCATTATATGTGGAACTTTAGACACACCCTGTACAGTCCAGAGGTATACACATAATCCCTTAGTGCACCACATGTGTACCAGGCCTGACAATATGGATGTAGACAGTCATGTAGATGGGTATAACACATAATGATTGGTATACATTTGGCACCATAGGTGTTGGAGTCACACACTCCTGTCTGGCCTGACACATAATGACTGTTGGTACAGGGGTGCCATGGACACATACTACCCACTAGATATTGACATGCATCTGTACACCATCCCACTGCTCTGTCTGACATACATGACATTTAATGTAAAACAAGTTGGTACTACAAGTGCTCACACCAAACCAAGAAAAAATAAAAGAGCACAGCGTTGCGAGTCCACAGTCTTGATTTAATATAAAAATAATAAAACAAACAAGTTAAACGCTTTCATCAATAAGTATGACTTCTTCAGAACAAACTACCATTGTGAATTATACATTTAAATACAAGTTGCTGGTCTGCCATTGGTTCTAAACCAACCAATTCCATTGATGGGAAAAGGACATTATGAAGCTACAAACAAGACACAATTTGAATAAAATAAATAATTTCATCATAAATGGCCATGTCTACATGACATAACCTTAAAGAAGTACAAAATTAGTACCAAAATAGTACCAAAATATTGCCACTTTAACACTTGGTTATAAACAAATATTATAAACGTTGCTAGATTTGATTTGCCTTCTCTTTGAGAATTGGCATTATAGTAATATGCTCATTGAGCCCAGGTGGATAATCAGCAGCTAATCTTAACTGCCACAATAACTCTTTCTTGTATAATACATTTTGCCAATCCCCACCCCTTGTTTCAACAGTTACAAATTTAAGAATGCCAAACTTGAAGCATAAATAGCCATCACATGTAATGCTATGCTTATATAAAGCATTAGTGTCTTTTTTATTTTTGATATCATAGAGGTGCTCATATATTCTAGTCTTAAACATTCTCTCTGTTTTACCTACATAGAAGGAGGAACAGGTGCTGCAGGTGGCTATATAAACAAGTTTGCTAGAATAACAACTACCACTTTTTAAGAAAACATGACTTTTGTTTTTATTATCAAGGGAGATAGAAGTGTCCTGCAATATATATGAACAATAAGAACACCTCCCACATGGTCTACTTCCATATCTTTTATCATGTTTAGTACTACAACTACTACCGCCTCTAATAAAGACTTGAGGTTGAACCCCACCTTTGTAGAAAAAAATGGGTTTATCACCCAGTGTATGAAAACATCAGTATTAGTTCTGAAAATGTTCCAATTTCTTGTCAAGATTCCTTTGATCTGGGAATATAAAGGATTATACTGCACTACACATGCTTGCTGAAAATTGGGGTTAGACTGCAATGATGTCTCTGTAGTTTTTGCTGCACGCCTTCCCCACCAGTGCCTAATAAAGGTACATAAATGTTACCCCATTTGTCTAGAACATCCTTAAGTATGGGCTCAATAAAGTCACTTGGGTATCCTCTATCTAGAAACATGTCCCTCAAATTTCTAAATTCTGCTATAACATCATCCCTCACAGTTGTCATCCTAGCAATTCTTATGGCTTGGCCTTTTATGATACTTTTTTTCTGATAAATATTTTATTTATAACAGACAACTACTCCTTATGTTCCAAAAATGAGATAAACATTTCTTACAGCAGAATAGATAGTTATCTTTATGAATATTTAATGGACAAGAGAATTTCCAGTGATGACTATGATTTTCTGCTCAATAAATATCCAAAAATTCCTGTGATTTTTGGAATACCTAAGGTGCACAAAAGTTTAAAGAAACCACCATTTAGACCTATTGTAGCAGCTGCTGGCAGATTAGCTGCTGATTATCCACCTGGGCTCAATGAGCATATTACTATAATGCCAATTCTCAAAGAGAAGGCAAATCAAATCTAGCAACGTTTATAATATTTGTTATAACCAAGTGTTAAAGTGGCAATATTTTGGTACTATTTTGGTACTAATTTTGTACTTCTTTAAGGTTATGTCATGTAGACATGGCCATTTATGATGAAATTATTTATTTTATTCAAATTGTGTCTTGTTTGTAGCTTCATAATGTCCTTTTCCCATCAATGGAATTGGTTGGTTTAGAACCAATGGCAGACCAGCAACTTGTATTTAAATGTATAATTCACAATGGTAGTTTGTTCTGAAGAAGTCATACTTATTGATGAAAGCGCTTAACTTGTTTGTTTTATTATTTTTATACATGACATTTAAGGGAGGCCCAGCCGCAGTACATCTGGCAAGTATCTGCACATAACATCCCACTGGTTAACTACACTAGGCTGCTAGGCATGTAACAATGCACTGTGCAGGCTACAGGCAGACTGGCTCAACACTGGCCTACATCTCGTATGGTGGAATGCACATGTACCTGCATATATAGCAGGCTCAACAGCCATGTCACAGCACAGGGTAAGATACACCTGTGTGACAGTGCATAACCACAACCAATGTGAACACAGCCACAGCCACATATGGTAAGCTAGCATAATATTACAGTATATGGACTATCTGTTCGACACCATCCTCATATGTGCCACTCACAGAATGACCCTAAATATATTGGGCTGCTACACAGTTTTGTCTGATGGCTGTCTGTGGTATGGGACATGTGTGTGTATGGCCCTACAAACATGTATGGTAAAACGGTACCATACAGTGGAACAGCGTGTAACATCTGATAGAGGGGGAGCTAGAACAATGACATCAACCACAGTCTGTATACAGGCTAAAGTACATATTAACAATACACACACTGCCGACATTCACCATCACTACACAGACCTCAGTACTGTACAAACATCCACAGAATGTCCAGCTTATGTCATGAAATATAACCCCTACTGTACATGACATGTGTAGCAATCTGATATATCACTGGCTTGTTATCAGATATGATGATAGTATTTATGGTGTACAGTACATATGCACCACTTCATGCACGCCATATGTACAAAGGTTGACAGAAGTGTGGCTGACAACACATACACAGGGCCAGTATAGACATGTTGCTGTGATAACCTCATATGTTTACCATTGTAATGGGGTTTTTTGCAACATATGTCCTATGAGAGATATGAAGTCAGTAACTGTCACGGCCTTCACCATCTACAGACTACAATCCTCACACTACCTTCTGCATTCCACAGATAGATGCACTGTGGCTAACACATGAAACCATAGGCACAACACTGCCCAGTCTGCAGATGACCCTGCAGATGGGGATTCCTCATATACATGGAACTGACATGGAAGGTATTGCGACATGTACGACAGACATATCCAGACAAACACTGTTAAACCAGCATTGCTCCAAATGCAATATAGCAGCACTTACAGTCTGTAGTCAGGTCAGGCACATCCCCTCCTGTTTGTTGCCCTCTTTCCACAGTGTATGTTGTTAGAGGTAAATCCCCAATCCATCTGAAATGCTGTTTGCGAAACAACAGATCTAGTTCCTGCTCACAGTGACTGCAAAGACCCAACACCACCATGATGTTCCTAGGTATTGGAGTGTGTTTCCATGCAATTGGCTATGGGATTGTTACCACAGCTGTTCAACATGCAATCAGCTAGGAGAGGGCTGCAATTTGTGCAGAGGCCATCAGCTGGTCATGAGCATCATGTAAAATACACATGCTGCTGCCTAAGCAAGGCAGGTGTGGGTCTCCACATCCACCAGAGAGGGAGTGGGGGAGGGAGATGTATGTCAGGGAGGGGTGGGAGAGTAAAACTGAAGCATGTTTGTATCACACACCTACCAGCACAGGGTATCGAATCCCCAACAACTATTTAATGCTATCACAATTCGTTGCAGTTATTGGATGCACCGCATGGGTTACCTGATGTGGAGTACTCAGAACATATATGTGAGGGTGAGCGACATTTGCAACAGGGATACGGTAAATATACGGTAGGTGTCATACACGTGCCTGTCTGCATGAACAGGTGCCAGCGTCAACACAGGCACACTCACACAGGGACGCACACACATTGACACACTTGGCAGGGCCAGGAGTGCAACTCATCACTAGTGGGATTTCCACAACAGATCAATGTGCAGGTATCACATGCACCATCTGGGTCATACAGAGGCCATATGGCCAAAGAGTATGAGGAGATATCAGACATCAGACAGCATGCTTCAGTATGCCCTGGGGGGTTGTAGTGAGTGTGGATGTGGACATACGCACCATACATCACACACACACACACACACACACACACACACACACACACACACACACACACACACACACACACAAACACACAGGGTGCCAGTTCTGACATGCATGGGTACATGTCTACATGGGTGTGTGCCGGTCAACTGTGCCAGCAGGCTGTACAAGGGTAGGCAATGGGTATACCTTGGAATCAGGCCACATGACAATCATCTGCATTGTGGCTCAGGTGTGTAGTTACTGCATTTACCCACACAGGTGGGTATTGCATCCCCCATCCAGTCACCTGGGTGACTATTGTGTGTGGCCAATGCTGTACACCACATGCCATGTATGCATTTCTTAGTCCATGACATGGATGGTGTCTGGGATGTGCACACCTCCCACATGCATGTACAGTGACATGTGGAATTGTACCTGGGGTGTCTGGCCCATGTTGTGAACACAGATTATCATCAGATGTGCCAGTCTTGCCCACCTGTGGCAAGAACTGGTAATGGGCAGCAGGTTTACCCTTTATCTACATTGATAGCATGCCAACAGCATTCACTGATGTCAGTGTCATCTGTCCATACAGGGCATGTTGTCAGGCATGGTATGTCTGTTGTGAGTCACATGTGAAGGCACCAAAGGTGGTGCAGGTGTCCATTAGGGAACATGGTGGAGATGCACTGTCTGCATGTATGTGCATATTGGATAGATAGGCAGAGTGACATGCCCTCTGTAGCCCACTGCTATCACTGCATAGTTACTATCAGTGGCCAATATGCATTGTACTACCCAAATATTGGCTGTTACCTAGGCATGTGTGTGCATATGACACATGGGTTGAGTGTGTGATCTGGGTAATAGTGGGGTTGCTAACTTGGATTGGCTGTCCTTGATGTCACATGTATGGGTATGGCTTTGCACACCAGCCTCCCAGCTAATTTACATCTGTTATCCCTGTATGGTTGACATTGTGATATATAGTAGGGCCACCATAAAAGAAATAAGCAAAACCCCCTCCACATTGCCCACAGGTGTCACACACTCACCTCTAAACATGCTACGAGTTACACACACACACACACACACACACACACACACACACACACACACCTGTCATGTCTGGGAGTAGAACCCCTACCTAACCAGTTTATTAAACTACAGCAATACACAGTTATAGCACGTGCCAGGGACATTACTGGAGTACTGCTTCCCCAAAGGTGTATTTCACAGTGACTGACATCAGCAGGTTTACCAAAGTAGGGCATTTCAACTGTACTGTGAGTGACTAGCCTAAAATGCATTGCTCCCTACACAGACAGTGAGACACACACAAAACATCCACAACCGACATGTGTGGGTATAGAACCCCTGATAGAGGTCTATATCACACTACAGAATGGAGCTGTTACAGGAGGCACCATGGGGCTTATTCGTGAACTTTTTCCCCAGAGGTGTATTGCAAAATGAATGACATCGGCAGGATTGCCAAAGTAGGGCATTTGAAATGTATTACGAGTGACCAGCCTATAATGCATTGCTCTGTACATAGACATTGAAACACACACAAAACATCCAGAACTGCCATGGGTGGGGATGGAACTCTAACACAGTTCTAACTCACACTCCAGCAGTACACAGTTCCCAGACACACTACACATCCACAGCTGACATTTGTGGGTATAGTACCCCTGACCAAGGTCTATATCACACTACAGCATGGAGCAGTTATAGGTCACATCACAGGGATTTCTAAAAAACTTTCTCCCCAAAGTTGTATTTCACAATGAATGACATCAGCAGGATTGGCAAAGTAAGGCATTTGAAATGTACTGCGAGTGAGTAGCCTATGATGCATTGCTCCATACACAGACATTGAAACACACACAAAACATCCAGAACTGCCCTGGGTGGAGATGGAACCCTATCACAGTTCTAAATCATGCTACAGCAGTACACAGTTACAGGATGTGCTACAGAGATTACTGGGCTATGACTTTCCCAGAGGTGTATTTCTAGGTGAGTGACATCAGCAGCCTTGCCAAAGTTGAGTATATGAATTTTAAGGAGTATGAGTAACCTAAAAAGCATAGTTCATTAGTCAGACACAAAGACACACAGTTGCCAAGTGTGGGGTTAGAATACCTACCTAACTACTTTATCACACTACAGCAGTACACAATTACAGGACGCACTAAAGAGATTACTAGGCTATAACTTTCCCAGAGTTGTATTTCTAGGTGAGTGACATCAGCAGCCTTGCCATAGTTGAGTATATGAATTGTACGGAGTGTGAGTAGACTAAAAGGCATTGCGCTATACTCAGTCAGACACACACACAGATTCACACACAAACACACACAGTTGCCAGGTTTGGCGTTAGAACACTTACCTAATTACTTAATCACACTACAGCAGTACGCAGTTACAGGACATGCTACAGAGATTACTAGGCTATAACTTTCCCAGAGTTGTATTTCTAGGTGAGCGACATCAGCAGCCTTGCCAAAGGTGAGCATATGAATTGTACGGAGTGTGAGTAGCCTAAAAAGCATTTCTCTCTACACAGTCAGAGAGACACGCACACAAACACACACTCACACTGTTGCCAGGTCTGGGGTTAGAACTACTACCTAACTAGTTTATCACTACAGCAGTATGCAGTTATGGGATGCACCATAGGGATTACTGAGTTACAGCTCTCCCAAAGGTGTATTTCACATTGGATGACCTCAGCAGGCTTGTCATGATACTGCTATGGGGAGGGCAGTGTGTCCATGGGCCGTAACCCATTCATGTAGGGGTTGACACGCCACATGCGGGCACACTTGGGGTCATATGCCACAGGTACATGTATACAGCTACTAGGTGACTACTTCCTTGTACAGTCATGTTGCACAGCTGGCACGTGCAGCACATAGTCTGTCATGCTGAAAGATACTGGTGGCTAGTATCTGCAGTGAGTGACACCTGCACCTCATGTGTTTGGTGCTCTTTGGGTGTGTGCTGGGTGGGTCAGGCCCAGACAGCTCCTTGTCATGGTCACCCTCTTCCACACATCTATGTCCATCTACCTTTGGCTTATTATAGTGTGTTGTCCTTACATATGTGTCTGTATTCTTATCCACTGTGTGTGCAAGGCAGGAGTGGTGCATACTGACATGTGTCTGCAATAAGAACTGCAACTGCCAGATATGTCTGGTCCACTGGTGTTTGCAGACATGGCCTTCATGTGTTTGTGTGAGCATGCCCAGTATGACCTTTCAGTATGCTGTTGACTGACATTCCCTTCATTCCTCTAAGTGTGTGAGCATGCCCAGTATGGCCATCTATATTGCATGTGTGGATCAAGTCCAGGTAGTTTGTACTGCGGTGCTGACCTTTGTGTTGTACACCGACAGGTAGCATGCTGTGTCTGCAGGGTATACATTGATCATTTGGCATTGACTGTTGCTACCTTTCTGCATAACGGAGGGGGGGCACATGACCGTTTCTACATTTCTACACAGGGGTGGGGGGCACACGTGACTGTTACTATAAGTGGACGTAGGATGGTGGGGCACACCTGACACTTTTACTCATTTGCTAGGACTGTACTGGTATGTCGGGTACACCATTTCAGTCTGTAGGCTTACCTATCGTGCTGGCTAGAGGCATACCGGTGTACTACAGATCTTAGCTTTAATTACCTACATATTTGTTTCTGACTTCCTAGACTTCACAACTTACATCCAACTGCCTGGCCTGCTGTAGTCTGTCTGTGTAGGCCTGGGGGAAGGGTTACCCATAGGGCTCATTCAGAGGCCATAGTACAGCATTTGTTTGTGTTTGTCTACACCTATCCTGCTGGCTGTGACTGTTGCTGGGTATGTGCCCCCCAAGTGGCATGTGTGAGTCACTTACCTTGTGGGTGTCCCAGTATTGAGGGTGATGCTGCAGGGCTGTCTATGTTGGATGCACATAGTACACTCCCTATACATGGTTGAGCACAGGTATTGCCATGTTTGCCATCCCTTTTACTGTATGTGCGAGTCGGAGAGGTGTCATTCCCTGGGTCCCTACTGTGTCAGTGCATGTGCTATGCATTGTCTCTTTGCCAAGGCCAGGGCATGCTGGGCATGCCTCCTTCTGCCTACTGGGGCAGGCTCAGGTTGTTCCTCCTCCGAGTCACTCTGCACCTGTGCAGGCCTTGGCACTGGTGGAGGGCTGTGTGGCCCCTGTCCCATGCTGTTCCTGCTGCAGCTATTTCTGCAGGATCATATTGTGTAGCATGGCACATACAAGGACAATTTGGGTACATGTAGTTGGTGAGTACTGCAAGGCTCTACTGGATGTGTCCAGGCACCGGACCCATGACGTGAGCATCCCAAACACACGCTCTATTATGATTAGTGTTTGTGCATGTGCCTCATTATGGAGTTCTTGTTCGGGTGTGTGTGCATTTCTAATGGGTGTCATCAGCCATGGCTCCAGTGCGTATCCAGCATCCCCCACTAGGTGGTCGTGTGAGATGTACCTATTGGCAAATGTCTGGTACAGCTGCGTCAGATGCCAGATGTGGGAATCGTGGTAGCTTCCAGGGCAGCCAGCACACACATTCATTATTATGCCCTGGGCATCGCACATGACCTGGCAGTTGATGGAAGGGAAGCCCTTGCGGTTGATGTGGACCCTACCCCACTCACCTGGTGGTGCTTTAATGCATATGTGCATGCAGTCTATTGCATCCACTACCTCAGGGTATTCTGCTATTTGGTGGAAGAGATGCATATTGCTGGCCAAAGCCTCACGGGTGATGGGGAAATATACGTGCTCACCAACATGTGCAGACATGGCACCCAGGAACTGGTGGAGTACCCTGGATGCTGATGCCTGTGAAATCCCCATCATATCCCCAGTTGGCCTTTGGAAGGTACCTGTAGCTAGTATTCCTAGGCCTACACATACCTTGGTATCCATTGGGATGGGTTCCCCTCTGTTAGTTGTGTGTGTGAGTAGTGGCCGGCACAGCTCAACAATTTGCTGTAGGAGGTCCCCATCCACCCTATAGCACTCCACTATCTCCAGCTCATGTAGCCCTTGGTAGGGTACCCTGGGTCTGTACATTCTGTTCCATCTCCTCACTGTGGGTTGCACAGCAATATTCACATCCTTACCACCCTTAGCCTCTTGCACATGCTGGCTTATGATAGCAAAAGCAGCCCCTAACATTTTTCTCTTGCTTTCGTTTTTTAAAATTTCCCCATCTGTATACACCGGTGGTGCAGAGGTTTTGGGAAAAACAAGGGGGAAAGGTGTTTTCATAGTTTATAGGGGTGTGCTGGGCTGGGCTGGGCTGGGCTGCTGCCTGTGTAATTGGCTGTTTCTGATACATTTCACCTGCCAGCTATGCTAGTTCTCCTTGATTACCTTCCTACTGTTGTTTTCCCTTCCCATTGCTTTGCTGTTTAAGCCTGTGTGTGCGCCGTGCAAACAGAGTGCTCATATCTGCACAGAGCTGCTATTTCCTGGTTTAACTTCCTTTTTCTTCCTGTAAAATCCAGTGCTAGGCACCCACATCTGCTTACACTTTGTAAAGAGTGCTAGGCAGTTTGGACACACCTCTATCTTAGCTGTGCCAAGTGAGGAGCAGTCCCGAGCCACAGGGCTCTAATCCACTTACTGTATGCCTGACACCCCCCCCTTAATGTCACCTATATCCTAGTCTTGCACCCAGCTATTTATACTCTTACACTCTTGGGACCTGCCTCACACCCTGGGGAAATCTAGGATTCACTATCCTTCCCTCATTTGCATAGGCTTGCCTGCTAATGCATAGTTACATGTCCCACACTGAGCCTCCACCCTTAGCAACCATTAATTACTGGCTAGGTTGTCATATGCCTGCCATAGACTTGCATGGCAGAATACTGCTTTTAGTTAGAATGCTCATTATAAGTTTAATTGTTATATTCCCTCCGATCCCATTTGCGAGATGCTGCCCTATGCTTAAACAACCGAGATCGATGAAAAAAAAATAAAAGTTGATTTTCTTTAGTTTTGAAACAGTTTGCAATGCCCATGGCCAATGCTTCCACAATGATATGCAGCCTTTATTTTGAGCTGTCATAGCTCTGTTTTGTAGTATGCAGAAATGTACTCGGTTACTAACCGAGTAAATTTCTGCAGGCTGCACTCGTCCTGCACTGCCAGCTTCTGATCGTAACTACCTCCCTCATTTGCATGGGGAAACATTTGAAATGTACTGCAAGTGAGTAGCCTATGATGCATTGCTCCATACACAGACATTGAAACACATACAAAACATCCAGAACTGCCCTGGGTGGAGATGGAATCCTATGACAGTTATAAATCATGCTACAGCAGTACGCAGTTACAGGATGTGCTACAGAGATTACTGGGCTATGACTTTCCCAGAGGTGTATTTCTAGGTGAGTGACATCAGCAGCCTTGCCAAAGTTGAGTATATGAATTTTAAGGAGTGTGAGTAACCTAAAAATCATTGTTCATTAGTATGACACAAAGACACACAGTTGCCAAATCTGGGGTTAGAATACCTACCTAACTACTTTATCACACTACAGCAGTACACAATTACAGGACACACTAAAGAGATTACTAGGCTATAACTTTCCCAGAGTTGTATTTCTAGGTGAGTGACATCAGCAGCCTTGCCAAAGGTGAGCATATGAATTGTACAGAGTGTGAGTAGCCTAAAAAGCATGTCTCTCTACACAGTCAGAGAGACACACACACAAACACACACTCACATTGTTGCCAAGTCTAGGGTTAGAACTACTACCTAAGTAGTTTATCACTACAGCAGTATGCAGTTATGGGATGCACCATAGGGATTACTGGGTTACAGCTCTCCCAAAGGTGTATTTCACATTGGATGACCTCAGCAGGCTTGTCATGATACTGCTATGGGGAGGGCAGTGTGTCCATGGGCCGTAACCCATTCATGTAGGGGTTGACATGCCACATGCGGGCACACATGGGGTCATATGCCACAGGTACATGTATACAGCTACTAGGTGACTACTTCCTTGTACAGTCATGTTGCACAGCTGGCACGTGCAGCACATAGTCTGTCATGCTGACAGATACTGGTGGCTAGTATCTGCAGCGAGTGACACCTGCACCTCATGTGTTTGGTGCTCTTCGGGTGTGTGCTGGGTGGGTCAGGCCTAGACGGCTCCTCGTCATGGTCACCCTCTTCCACACATTTATGTCCATCTACCTTTGGCTTATTATAGTGTGTTGTCCTTACATATGTGTCAGTATTCCTATCCACTGTGTGTGCAAGGCAGGAGTGGTGCATACTGACATGTGTCTGCAATAAGAACTGCAACTGCCAGATATGTCTGGTCCACTGGTGTTTGCAGACATGGCCTTCATGTGTTTGTGTGAGCATGCCCAGTATGACCTTTCAGTATGTTGTTGACTGACATTGCCTTCATTCCTCTAAGTGTGTGAGCATGCCCACTATGGCCATCTATATTACATGTGTGGATCAAGTCCAGGTAGTTTGTACTGCGGTGCTGACCTTTGTGTTGTACACCGACAGGTAGCATGCTGTGTCTGCAGGGTGTACATTGGTCATTTGGCATTGACTGTTGCTACCTTTCTGCATAACGGAGGGGGGACACATGACCGTTTCTACATTTCTACACAGGGGTGGGGGGCACACGTGACTGTTACTATAAGTGTACATAGGATGGTGGGGCACACTTGACACTTTTACTCATTTGCTAGGACTGTACTAGTATGTCGGGTACACCATTTCAGTCTGTAGGCTTACCTATCATGCTGGCTAGGAGCATACCAGTGTACTACAGATCTTAGCTTTAATTACCTACATATTTGTTTCTGACTTCCTAGCCTTCACAACTTACATCCAACTGCCTGGCCTGCTGTAGTCTGTCTGTGTAGGCCTGGGGGAAGGGTTACCCATAGGGCTCATTCAGAGGCCATAGTACAGCATTTGTTTGTGTTTGTCTACACCTATCCTGCTGGCTGTGACTGTTGCTGGGTATGTGCCCCCCAAGTGGCATGTGTGAGTCACTTACCTTGTGGGTGTCCCAGTATTGAGGGTGATGCTGCAGGGCTGTCTATGTTGGATGCACATAGTACACTCCCTATACATGGTTGAGCACAGGTATTGCCATGTTTGCCATCCCTTTTACTGTATGTGCGAGTCGGAGAGAGGTGTCATTCCCTGGGTCCCTACTGTGTCAGTGCATGTGCTATGCATTGCCTCTTTGCCAAGGCCAGGGCATGCTGTTCATGCCTCCTTCTGCCTACTGGGGCAGGCTCAGGTTGTTCCTCCTCTGAGTCACTCTGCGCCTGTGCAGGCCTTGGCACTGGTGGAGGGCTGTGTGGCCCCTGCCCCATGCTGTTCCTGCTGCAGCTATTTCTGCAGGATCATATTGTGTAGCATGGCACATACAAGGACAATTTGGGTACATGTAGTTGGTGAGTACTACAAGGCTCCACCGGATGTGTCCAGGCACCGGAACCATGATGTGAGCATCCCAAACACATGCTGTATTATGATTAGTGTTTGTGCATGTGCCTCATTATGGAGTTCTTGTTCGGGTGTGTGTGCATTTCTGATGGGTGTCATCAGCCATGGCTCCAGTGTGTATCCAGCATCTCCCACTAGGTGGTCGTGTGAGATGTACCTATTGGCAAATGTCTGGTACAGCTGCGTCAGATGCCAGATGTGGGAATCGTGGTAGCTTCCAGGGCAGCCAGCACACACATTCATTATTATGCCCTGGGCATCGCACATGACCTAGCAGTTGATGGAAGGGAAGCCCTTGTGGTTGATGTGGACCCTATCCCACTCACCTGCTGGTGCTTTAATGCATATGTGCATGCAGTCTATTGTATCCACTACCTCAGGGTATTCTGCTATTTGGTGGAAGAGACGCATATTGCTGGCCAAAGCCTCACGGGTGATGGGGAAATATACGTGCTCACCAACATGTGCAGACATGGCACCCAAGAACTGGTGGAGTACCCTGGATGCTGATGCCTGTGAAATCCCCATCATATCCCCAGTTGGCCTTTGGAAGGTACCTGTAGCTAGTATTCTTAGGCCTACACATACCTTGGTATCCATTGGGATGGGTTCCCCTCTGTTAGTTCTGTGTGTGAGGCATGGCCGGCACAGCTCAACAATTTGCTGTATGAGGTCCCTGTCCACCCTATAGCACTCCACTATCTCTAGCTCATGTAGCCCTTGGTAGGTTACTCTGGGTCTGTACACTCTTCTCCATCTCCTCACTGTGGGTTGCTTAGCAACATTCACATCCTTACCACCCTTAGCCTCTTGCACATGCTGGCTTATGATAGCAAAAGCAGCCCCTAACATTTTTTCTCTTGCTTTCATTTTCTAAAATTTCCCCATCTGTATATACCAGTGGTGCAGAGGTTTTGGGAAAAACAAGGGGGAAAGGTGTTTTCATAGTTTATAGTGGTATGCTGGGCTGGGCTGGGCTGCTGCCTGTGTAATTGGCTGTTTCTGATACATTTCACCTGTCAGCTAAGCTAGTTCTCCTTGATTACTTTCCTACTGTTGTTTTCCCTTCCCATTGCTTCGCTGTTTAAGCTTGTTTGTGCGCCGTGCAAACAGAGTGCTCAAATCTGCACAGAGCTGCTATTTCCTGGTTTAACTTCCTTTTTCTTCCTGTAAAATCCAGTGCTAGGCACCCACACCCGCTTACACTTTGTAAAGAGTGCTAGGCAGCTTGGACACACCTCTATCTTAGATGTGCCAAGCTAGGAGCAGTCCCGAGCCACAGGGCTCTAATCCACTTACTGTATGCCTGACACCCCCCCCAATAATGTAACCTATATCCTAGTCTTGCACCCAGCTATTTATACTCTTACACTCTTGGGACCTGCCTCACACCCTGGGGAAATCTGGGATTCACTATCCTTCCCTCATTTGCATAGGCTTGCCTGCTAATGCATAGTTACATGTCCTACACTGAGCCTCCACCCTTAGCAACCATTAATTACTGGCTAGGTTGTCATATGCCTGCCATTGACTTGCATGGCAGAATACTGCTTTTAGTTAGAATGCTCATTATAAATTTAATTTTTATATTCCCTCCGATCCCATTTGCGAGATGCTGCCCTATGCTTAAACAGCCGAGATCGATGAAAAAAAAATAAAAGTTGATTTTCTTTAGTTTTGAAACAGTTTGCAATGCCAATAGCCAATGCTTCCACAATGATATGCATCCTTTATTTTGAGCTGTCATAGCTCCGTTTTGTAGTGTGCAGAAATGTACTCGGTTACTAACCGAGTAAATTTCTGCAGGCTGCACTCGTCCTGCACTGCCAGCTTCCTGGATCGCAAATTACCCTCATTTGCATGGTTTTCACCTGCAAATGAGGGTAATTTGTATACAGGAGCTTGGCCCATGCAGGATTAGCCTAAGAGCTCATGTGCACGTCCCGGAAGCTCATTCCTGGATCGCACGTCGGCCATATTGACGAAAATAGCTTTTAGACTAATCCTGGGCACTATAAAGGGCTTCGTAAATCCGGGAGACTGTGTTTACTGTAACTTATAAAATCCAGTTTAAGACCTGGAGCCTAAAGAATACTATCACTATAAAATTAGTTTGTGCTGAAATGTTTTCCATTCATACTTCTTTGGTGACCCCTATAGTTCCAGAGATATGCATCTGAAACATGCCTTTTGAGTCATGACAAGCCACATCTACAGAAGGTCATAGAGAAAACAATGATGTTCACACAGTACTGCCCAACAACAGCAGCACAGAGAATGACTAATGGAAACAGCCCTCTAATTGTCCACATTGAGAATCATACAGCATCAATAAGCATATGATTCACCTGTAATTCCTTATAAACATACACATGACATAACAAGGAACACATCTGAATGTCTACAGAGGAAAAATCACAACAGGAGTATTCTCTGCAAGGAACACAACCACATTGGCTTATGTGTCAAATGCATGAGGTGTGCACAATAGAACATGCTGTTGTTTTGATATCATCATACACAGAAGGAACATATGTAGTTAGCTGTAAGACAGCCTTTACCACAATAATCTAGGGTCATGCAGTACATGGGAATGTATCAGCACCAACATAACCTAATTGCAGGGGTGTTACAATAATACTGATGCATCACGCATAGCATAGTGATGTGTCACAGTTTTGTGCAGCACACTATGCAGCTTACAGCAGCATGAATACTGACTATGACAAGGCCCAATCCAAAGTAAAACTTGTTTGTAACATAGGTATGTTTTATTTTCTGACGTGGAATGCCACACATAAAGCAGCACTACAATGCACAGGTGATTGCTGCAATATAAGTCATTTAGATATAAGAATATGGTCCATCATAAAAAGCATCAATGACAAACAATACACATCAGCCATGAAACATACATTATTGTTTTAGATACAGCAATATAAGTACAGTATATCTATCTATATATATACACCGACACACAAAAACACCGACAACGAGATAACCGACACCACAAAACTGAAAGTTCAAAAACACAAAACTTCACATGCAATACACATCAGCCATGAAACATACATTATTGTTTTAGATACAGCAATATAAGTACAGTATATCTATATATATATATATATATATATATATATATATATATATATATATATATATATATATATATATATATATATATATATATCTATATGAGTCTACCTGAAAACACCGACACACAAAAACACCGACAATGAGATAACCGACACCACAAAACTGAAAGTTCAAAAACACAAAACTTCACATGCCCAACAAACCACAATCCCGACAATCAACAAAACAAAACAAGTATCTTTTCCGTAAAACACACACACAACACAAGCACATCAAAAACCTTACAAACCTACACTAAACCTTACATACACAACTATCTATGCACTAACCTTAACCCAAACCCTAACCCTAAGGTCCATCACTATTGCACACTTACCTAACCCGTGCCCTAACGCTAACTTACTTAACCCGCCCCTAACCCTAAAATCTGTCACTATTGCACACTTACCTTACCCGCACCCTAACCCTAACTCACTTAACCCGCCCCTAACCTTAAGGTCTGTCACTATCGCACACTTACCTTACCCGCACCCTGACCCTAACATCTGTCACTATCACACACTTACCTTAACATGTCAGTGTTCTCAGTGTCGGAATTTTCAATCGTCGGTCATCTCCGTTGTCGATCTTCTGGTATCAGTTATCTCATTGTCGGCGTTGTCAGCATTCGCTGTTTTCAGGTAGACCCATATATATATATATATATATATATATATATATATATATATATATATACATATATATATATATATATATATATATATATATATATATATATATATATACATATCAAAAATCCACACAGAACAGTGTTGCCCTATAGTAACAAACCAAGTAAATAACAGCAAAATCCACTTCCAGCAGCTCACAGCAGAGTCTCCAAATGTTCAAAATCCACAGTCTTTCTTAAAAATGTTTATTAGGTAAGCACTTTCACAAACAGTAAGTTTGCTTCCTCAGACCTTAATGAAAAAACAGCCATGAAACTCATACTAATAACCTCCCATAGATTTAAAACAGCCTATCACTAGTCATTTCTAATTAGCAACAAGTAACCCATTCATTGCCAAGTTACATAGAGAAAATACAGACATTAAAAATACAGGCAATGAAAATACAGGCAATAAAAATGCATTAATAATAAAATACTAAGACATAGGATTCCACACTATTTCACCTTATTTCCTTAATATTTTATTTTTCCGCTTTGATGTGATAGGTGGTCATTGAGTCCCTTCCCCAGGTGTACACTAAATTTTATTATCCATTTTAATTCTCATTCTTCAGTGATGTTATTAATGTTCCCTAACCTGATATTTTCATGTAAAATCTCCAAGACACTGAACTTAAAATGGTGCTGACTGCCTAGTTCCAAAATGTGTTTGGCTACAGCACTATATACATGCCCCCTCCTCAAGCAGTATATGTGGTCCCATATTCTCTCCCTTAACCTTCTATTTGTTTTCCCAATATAGAATGATGCACAAGTCCAACAACGGGCAAGGTAGACCAAATTCCTAGAGTTACAGTTGGCATCTGTCTCTAACACATAAGATCTAACAGTGTCAGGATGTATAAGCTCTGTCCCTTCTTGGATATATTCACAAAAATTGCATTAACCACATTTAACTGTAGCCATACCCTTAGGTATAGGAAGTAACTGTGAGTCCATCTTCAGATAACATAACCTACGCCTCAAGTTCTTTGTGTTCTTATATACCATCCATGGTCTATTTCCCACTAGCTCTGCCACTTTGTGATCTAACTGAAGGATATGCCAATTCCCAACAAAAATATCATCTAATATCTGGTCATGGCCATGCCCAGAAACACTCAGCCTATTGTGTTCTACTGAGACGTTGGATGTGGTGACAGTAGAAGTGTGAGACACAGTGTGGATATTAGCAGTAGTGAGATGTGTCTGTCTGGATGTGAATGCTAGGTTTAGAGTAAGCCAACCAACATCAGATATGCATGCACCTTGGAGCACAGACAATGATGTATGAAGACCATGTGTGACTCTCTAAGAGGGGGTCTACCTCTCGCAGCTGCAGATCATCTGCTTAGTATGATCAGGGTACATAACACCTGGCTTGTAGTATGGCACTGATGTAGCACATCTGGGCAGCCAGTCTTGCCATAACCCCTCCATATCTGAACTCCTGACCTGCATGTAACACATGCAGCTAGTGTGCTGCACAATTGGTAGCATGAGCAAGTGCACACAGGTCAGAGCCATGATGTCTCTGTGAATGTTCATGCATCTATAACAGTAAGTGTATACATCCTGACACACTTATGCACACATCAGCTACACCCACACAGTAGTCCAATAAACAGCATCAGTATGGCATGTGGAAGCATCACCTTCAGAACCAGAGTCAACATGGGAAAGCGGGTCACAGTCATCATCATCATGTGGATTATCTGATGCCCCCAAATCATCAGAATGGTTTGCCACTTTATCCTCCTGATTGGAGGCTATACCATGAAACTCCTGTTCACTTCCAGTCCAGACAATGAAACCAATGCAGTTCACCAAGTGCCTTTGACCATACTATCAAAATGAGGCACATCATATCCCACCTCAGGATCAGTGGACGGACTACTGGAGGAGGCAGGAAGTGGTCGTTCTGCAAATAGAGATAGATGAGCCATTGTATACACATTCACAGAAGTCAAATGAAGTATGGTATGACTAATATTATTGGACAACAATCTAACTACAATGAATAATCATGGTGATATGAACATGCCAGGTCAGCATGACTGTGGGGCCCTACAGAGAAGAGATACTCCAAGCCAAACATGTATCAAGCAAATATGATGGACAATCTGAAAACAAACAGACATAATGACATACCTGACATGTCCTCTTCTGACTCCACAATGAACCCTACTTCATCTAACCACATATGTTCAGTAAGGAATAGATGTTTTGGTGTGGAATATAGCACTTACTGTAGGCATCCAGGGCATGGCATTGAACCTCTGTAATCCTGTTCTGCAGGTAATCCTGGTCCCTACAGTGAAGATTATTGTATTGGTGCTGGACCTGCATGCCTGTCCTGTAGATCCTAGAGCATCCTTGGAGTTCCCTTATAATCTGGTTCTGAATGTTGATTTGAGAAAAATACCTGCTTTCATCCTCCTCTCAAATCCAGAGTAAACAGCCAGCATCTTGTAGGTCTCATCATCTGTCCAGCTAAGCCCTTGACATGCCACAGCTTCCTCTTGGTCGACATATCTTGGTAAAGATGTTCAAAACCACCTTCATAAAATTGCTCACTGAAGTCCCACTAAGTTCACAGGTAACAATTGTATGCTAGGAAAATGTATCAATACCACATTTTAAATGCAGTACATATAGAATGGTAGCAGACTATTGTTGCGCATCAAGCATGTGTTACAGATGTTCTTATTCAATGATAACTGTCGGGCATTTGCACAGAGCACTGTACACTTATGCCAATCTATTGGTTAATGCACCAAGATTTGAGAACTTATGTGGATGTTCACTATTGAGATTCCAAAACATTGAATACTAATGAAGATCATTAATTATGTATGGTGCACATGGTACTTAATATGCATTTGCACTGAACTAACTTCACTGTTAGGTGTAGCTGCCTGACTGCAGTTATTCAAAGGGTAAGCTATCATGAGGTCAACTGCTTGTATTGTTTTTGAGAAATGCAATGCTCATTAGCAATCTGCTATGTTTATAGTGTTATGTGTGAAACTTCTAACACCTATTTCATGCATTTTTTTTTGGTAAGTTCTCTACACATCAGTATATCTGGTACATAAAGGATGGGGGTCAAACCTCCTCAATATGCATGTATATGGATACATGTCCATCGTTATCTGACAGGTTTTCCACATATGCAGGGGTATGGCTACATACAAACCAGTCCCAGTGAACTTTGAATATGAATGGAATCCACCCATGTCTGTCAGTAGAGTAATGCAGTTTAACTTATAGATCTGTAGTAGTGCATGCAGATAATGCCAATTAATGGGTTGTCTGGAAATCATACATTCAAGGTCTGATTTACTGATATTTATTACTGCTTACTCCCATAGTGGTCACTCTTATACCATTCAGTGGGACTTGGGGAAGCTCAAGATGGTTAGGCATGTAACTTAGTTGTTGTCTTCATATCTAGCCATGACTTCATAACTGTTCCTTTTCCACAAGCTGCATTTGGTTCTGTCTTGCTGTTTTAACCCATTCAGATACATGTGTCATTTAACATATCTTGAAGGTCACATTTGTGCAGATCTTTGTCACTGACTACACTGACTTCTGTGATGTATCGCACATGGTCGATGTAGTCTTGGTAAATGTAGCTGGACTTGCATGTAACTATGATAACAGCATGCTTGTACTACTGACATTGTAGTGGTTATATGATTGGCCCTTCCTTGTCAAAGTGCCCCCTGTCATGGGTTTGAATCTCACCTCTGCTTATATGACATATCCCAAGATGATGAATGGCAGTGTACATGCATGTTGATGATGTTAAGATGTATGGATCAGCAATTCAGATGTGTTTTCTTATAGGTTCATAGGTTCATACTAGGCTATCTGCCCTAGGGCATTTATAAGCCTAGCCAGAATGTGTTTGGCTTTTGCCACCCATTTTAAATTTATTTTGCTATGCCCTTTTTCGAGGTTAGTATACTGTGCCTCTATCTAACAGTGACACAGAAGTGATACCCAGGGTAAACCTACGATCTCCCATCCACTCATCAAGATTCCTCTTGAAGAGAGTCAATGAGGGACTCTGCCTAACCTGGACTGGGATTTTATTCCAGAGTGAAGGGAGCCTCTGGGTTATGAATCTGTCCCTCCAGCATGTCCTATTTATTTCAGTGCTGAGGTTCAAGTCTCTCGAGCGTAGCTCGATGGGATTTGGATTTTCTGAGGTGCAGCATGTCCATTAATTCCGGGTTGGACA
Source organism: Protopterus annectens (assembly GCF_019279795.1). Classification (NCBI taxonomy): domain Eukaryota; kingdom Metazoa; phylum Chordata; order Ceratodontiformes; family Protopteridae; genus Protopterus; species Protopterus annectens. The sequence continues at coordinate 1,997,068,807 of NC_056729.1, read as the reverse complement.
TGGCTTTATCGTCAGGCACAGATCGCCTCTGAACAGGCGGTATGCCACTGAGTAGAGCTGGAGTTTCTTTAACCGGCAGCATATGGCATCTGTTTGAGCCCTTTGATCCTCTTGGTGAGGTACTTTTGGGGTCTTTCCAGTTGCTGCAGGTGTCTGGTAAGGTACATCCCAAAAGGGGCATTGTACTCAATTATGGGCCTGATGAGGGATGAGTAAAGAGGCACAATGACCTCCCCTGATCTAGATGTGAATCCCTTCATGATTAGGTGGGCTATATAAAATGTTTTTCTAACCACTTTGGCCACGTGGTTGCCAAATGAGAGATTGCTATCAACTTGGGTCCACAGGTCCCTAATTACTTCTTCTGTACTTAATGGATTTCCACCTATGTGGTAATTTGTGGGCACTTTGTTTTTGCCAAAGGGGATGACTATACACTTTTTGGCATTTAGCTTGAAGCCATGGCTCTGGCACCAGTTGTCTGTTTCTATGAGGCCCTTTTGGAGGATGCTTGTGTCGGCTGGAGAGTCGATTATGGCACCCAGTTTGCAGTCATCTGCGAACTTGGTCAGTCACAGTCCTTCCGTGTTGGCCTGTACCTCCGAGAAATATATACCGAACAAGAGAGGTCCCAGGACTGAGCCTTGTGGGACACCACTTGTAACTGGTTTGGAGTCTGACATGGCTCCAGCAATTCTAACCATGTGGGTTCTGTCCTTGAGCCAGTTTGCAATCCATCTAGTGACATAGGGGTTTATATTTAAGCTGGTGAGCTTATCTATAATGCCCGAGTGGGGTATTGTATAGAAGGCTTTTGCGAGGTCCAGGTAGGCTGTGTGGACCACCTTCCCCTCGTCAATGGCCTTGGTGACTGTTTCAAAGAAATCAACCAGGTTTAAGAGGCAGGATCTGCCCTTAACAAAGCCGAACTGGGTAGGATCCAGTGTTTGTAGGTCCCCAATATCTTTATTTATGAGGTCCATGATGATCCTTTCCATAGCTTTGCAGACCAAGCTAGTCAGGCTTATGGGGCGATAGTTTCCAGCATCCGTTGAGTCACCACCTTTATGGAGAGGGACCACTGTTGCTGTACACCACTCTTTGGGCACATATCCTGTAGTAAGGCTGAGATTGAACAGTAGTTTTATGTTTGGGTTTAGCTCTTCTTTGAGTTCATGCAGGACGCAGCCCGGGACACCATCTGGTCCCATTGATGCTGTGTTTTTTGCTTTGGAGAGGGCGGCTCTTACCTGAGCATCTGAGATGTCAAGGGGGCAGCACTCTGCTGGGATAGATATTTGCCCTTTGGTGGGGGGAGAAGTTTGCACTGAACCTGTCAGCTAGGATGTTGGCAATGTCTGTGGGTTCGGTGTATTTTTTGTCATTTTGGACCAATTCTGAGCATATCTGGGAATTACCACCCAGGTTCCTAACATAACTAAAGAAAGCCTTGTGATTATCCTTAGTGTCCTGTGCAATTTTTCTCTCGAAGCTGGCCTTAGACAATTTTATGTGTGCCCGTAGTTTTTTGCTAATACTGATCAGTGATGCCTTCCCTTTTTGGGATTTTGCTTTATCATTTAGTAGCTTCCTCCTTCTATTGTATAGTTTGTTTATGGCTGGGGTCCACCAGACAGGACGTCTGCCTTTCTATGTTCCTAATGCATCTCTGTCCATGACAGTAATATATATGACATGGATAGTTTTGCATAGTAGTTCAGTGTACAGTATATGAGATGATTTGAAAGTAGATATGTCAATATGTGCATCTCCTGTATAAATCTGATATGTGCATATTACTCTTTTTTCAGATCTCTAGTGATAATAGGTAAGATAATTTGTTTCATAAGGGAAAATGAAATCATAATTGAGGCTTTGCGCCAGCACATCCCAAATTTACTAGGACAGATGGACAATACTCTGTAGAGACAGCATGAATGGTGGGATATTACTAACATGATCACTGCTGTGAGTGGACACAATCATTTTACAGATGCCTGCTGGCAACATTGTTCTGAAATGATCCTACATGCAGCCAACAGACTCGCCTGCTATGAGAGGGATAGGAATGCCACAGGAGGTAGGCCACCATTGCCTCCCTTGGATGCGATAATCATCTTCCTGGCCTTCCACCATAACATCTGCCAGGATCATTGTATACCTAAAGGGAGGTACTGAGGCAGGTGTTCAAGGACATACAGGTATGTCCAAAATTCATAGACACTGACACATACTCCAATTTTCATTCAAGCCCATTCATTCACACTTCTTATCTTCTTTTATTATTAATGTCACAGCTGCAGAACTATATTGTGTATTACAAGATACTCTAGATGCAGATACACACTGTAAGTGTTATACCATGTTTTAGTACCAAAACAATGAATAGATAGCAATGTCAGCACCATGTGTACTGTTGTGTGTTTCATTTGCATAAGCCCATCAACATCAGGCCACCAGTGACGGTCATCACATAAGTGTCTCTAAAGTCTGTTAGTGTGATCAGTAGCCTTTGTGTGTTTCTGCCTCCTGTTATGTCAGAAGTTTAGACTCACATGTTGTTTGTGTTCCATTTTAACCTACAGGCAAATCATTGCATCAGATGGTGCAGTCACCTACAAGCATGGACAGACTTGGTTCATATGGTTACTACAGCACAACACTGTTTAGCACAGCTGTGACCTTTAAAATTTATGTTGACTTGTTCCTCTTACTAGGCCACTTGTATCCTACAGAAAATCTTTACCTGTTCAGTATGTCTGTAGTTTATATCGTTGTCAATCCTGCACAATGACATGTATGTTTTTACTACTAACTTGTTGTGTATGTGTGTCTTTTTAGATGACAGTGACATATATAATATGTTTGTGAATATGAATACAGAAACTGTAATCAAATTAAAATGTTCACAGTTAAATACTGAAGTCATCTGCACACTAGCTGGGCCAAAAAAGCAGGTGTGCAGGATATATAAGTCACAGCAGGTATTGTGAACGAATGCAAGTATTTCACAGAGCTGTGCAAAAGTGTTAGTCATTCTGAAAAGCTGTTCATCAATACAAAGTAGTGTGATATCCATTAGCTCAACTGGTTGAGCAATGTATGTTAAGGTTCATTATCCAAAGGTTCAAATCCAACTAACTCCTTGATGTATGCAACATATATGGACAAAGCATGCTTATTTTCTTTATTTACTATGATTATTTTGCAAGGTTATGTATTGAGTCAGGTATTAATCTGTACATGCATTTCGATTTTGGAGTGCATTGATGCTTATAGCACTTAAGCTGCAACTGACTATGCCTTATGTCATTCTCTGCAATTCTTCCAGATTGTACCATAAGGAGTATTTTCTTGGCACTGATGGAAATGTAATTCCATTGCAATGATCATAGAAAGTTAAAATGTGTGACCTTTGTCCCAGGTGTTCATTAATATGTGACTGTATGCAGTACATCTTGACTGAGTCAGAGAATTGTTACAGCAATGCAGGTCACCATGCTTTTGATATCACTGAGTGTAGTAATTAGGCTGGATATACATCACATGTGAGTACCTCATTACTGCAAAGTGGCATATTTGATGGTTTAATGCTTTTGGCTTGGGTCAGTAACTGCACTCGTACCTACTATGTTATTTTTGGGTTTCATCCCCACTGTTGCCTTTTAATTCCTGTCATGGCCATTTTTTCCTTTTTATTGTAGTACAAGATTATTTTATGCCATTGATGATGGCGTATTTCTTGTTATTTCCAATATTTCCAGATAGTTCCATACCATTTACATAGTTACCATGGATATCCTTGTGATTCTTTTCCAAGTTGTATTGAAACAAAGTAGGTATGCTCACCATTCAGTAATGCTGCAGTAATCTTCACATTTGTTACTATTTGTCTGTGCTAGAATAAAATGTGAACATTGCATAGGGCCATTCATTCCATTGGAGTGTGTATTGTAATCACAGTTGATTTACAGCACATCTGGATCCATGCTGCCTTGATTGTGGTATAGCCCAAGGGTTAATAGGATAGATTATGTAAATGATAGCAGACCAAGTTATCTTGTGTTTGTGGATTGGACTCCCCCATCAGATAATCCTATCTTCACTGGTTACTTTTCAGTGCTGGATTACCTTATCACCTTATTGTGTGAATATTTATATTTTTGTCCAACTCTGTACTTCATAGGCTAATGAGTATGTTTATATTTAATGTACACCATCTCTTTGTACATATGTCGTGACATCCTAATTCGTGAACAATGTAGATATATTAGTTGCATTGTTCTTTTTGTAATTATGTGTACTCTTGTCCACTTATGCAGCATCTGCCTTTTATGTGCTGTATGCTATGTGACAGTTTATAATCACTGCATGATATTACTGAAGAATAAATGTTAAAACTGTAAACTCCATACTCCTAGCAGGACTGTACATATACTGTAATACTAATCTTATTTAATATCATTGAAAAATGTTCACAATGCCGATCACATTGCTCTTCAGATGTTACATTGGGCCTGTCTCACATTTTATCTAAACATCACCTTGTATATCATTACCAGTGGCAGCTGGTGGCTTCAAATCAAAGGGGGGCTGCAGAAGACAGCTGAATTGGGGGGCAATGGAAAGGGGAGTGGCCAACTAGAAAGGGGTGGTTCTATGCTAAAAAACTCAAAAACTGGGACTTTAATTAAATATGCTGGACTGGGTGCCAAACCGTCATTATGAGATTCCAATCAAGACAAAATGAACTATAGACGAAAACAAATATTTCAATGCATTGGCTACATGACAGCTTACTTAATATCTATATGGAAACAAAAAGGTTGTGAGACATGAAAAAAGAAATTACTTTTTAATTACATTACTGGAATGCCAGTCAAAATCAAGTATATAAAAAAACAGCACTCAACTCAAACCACTTCTCCTTGCACTGCAGTTTTAATTATAAATTATATTCAGCTTTATAAAAGTACCAAGTAACATGCTGAAAGTAACCATTTCTGTGATACCCCCACTTGTAAAAATGTTTTTTATCCAAAAAAGACCTGCTGCCTGACAACAACTATCTACTTATTTCATGGAGAAAACATGATCAAAGTAAAAAATGAACAGCAAACAAGAAATAAGCTCAAGACAAATTGCTTAAAGGATTACTGCACAGGTTATGGACCACACATGATAGATTGGCATTCTGTTTAGTTTACGGGTAAATCCTGCAAAGATGACTGCAAGTCTCCAGTAAATGGAATGAGTTTCTGAAAATACTGTAATCTTGTCCTTTATTACAAATACTGTCATATGCATTTCAATACCCAAGGCTTATATGCTATCTAGTTATGTAAATATTCTCTGCATGGCAACAACAAAAAGGCTTTCAATGTTGGTAATTCTTTAACAGTATGCTTATTAAAGCTTACATGCATCTTACAGTCTCAGACAAGCTTACCTGATGGTCATGGTCATTAAAGCATTGCTACTTAAACACAGAGCAACAGGCACTGCAACAACATGCATTTTCTGAATAAGAAGCATAAATCAACAGTATAAAATTTACAGAAAACCAGAACATTCTGCAAAATCAAGGACAGATGAAAAGCCACTGTAGTACTTGTGTGTACCTTGGATGGGCGGATACTCTGCACACTTAACACTGCATAACTGCTCCTTGCCTTGCTTGGACACATCCAGAGTCACTATGTAGGGGAGTGGGGTGCAACAAGTATGTCACAATTTGAAATGTCTCTGGCTGACGGTGATGGCCCTGACACATTTGTCATACCTCTCAAACCTCAGAGCAAGAAATCTGGACAAAGCCATAAACAGAAGTGGGACAAAGGCACAAAAATTAGGACAATTTTTAAATATTGCTCTTAGAAACGTAGAAAAATAATTAGGTCTTGCATTAGCATGAATTTTCTGAAGGGTATGAAATCTGAAACTCAAATGTTTGTCATTATTTTCTAACTTCAGTCTTTAATGATTTGCCACTAATTTACCACAAAACCACAATTTTATGAAAAATGGACCAAAAATGTGATGCAAAAATATAAAATAGCCACACAATGCAGCTGGAAACCTGTCAAAGAAGGGACACTTTTTAATATTAGTACTGTTAACTTGAGCAGCTGACAAAATAAGCGAATCTACATGCATTTCTGAAATTAAAAGTAATCTATAACTCTGATCATTACAATTATTTATTAATTGTAAACCCTCCACATTTTTTTCCAAATTTGCCATTTTGCAGAGGGATTATTAGGGGAAGAGCTACATTTTGAGGCAAAATCGGGGACAGTTGAGAGGTTTGTATATACCTAATTCTATAAAGCGATTTATTTGTGCATGCCTCTTAATGCAGGAAATTTGGACAAGGCCAAATATATTGGGGAACATACAAACAGTACTAAAAATTGCTCTTGTATAAACTTAGACAGTTGACAGAATAACAGGTCTTGCATGCATTTTTCTGAAGGGTATGAAGTCTGAAACTCAACATCTGTCATTATTTAGTGACTCCTAAATGATTTGTTGGAAAACCACACATGTTATGAGGAACAAACCAAAAATAAGAAGCAAAAATCTATTCATTCTGCAAAAATCTGGAGAGTTGAGAGGTATAGTTCAGCCAGGGCTGTCCGAGTTTGCCACCCTACCCCTTCACAAAATCATGGTCGAATGGGGCCTTCCCTCTGCAGCTATTCCAATGTCCATTACTTGGCTATTTCGTCCCATTTACCATAAACACTGCAATGTGCATACTACTTTACTTCTACGATGATTTGGATTTCATTTAAAAGTTTTATTTTACATTTTACAGCACAGACACTAATAGACATCTGCTAAACAAAGCAATGCAGTCTCACAATGAAAATAGACAGCATTAAAACTTCTCTGCCCTTGAAACTCACAGTCATTGAAACAGCATTGAAACACACATTTAAAGAAAATACATCTGACCAGTGGCAGATAAAGATTAACTTTGGGTTGTTTTCAAATCATAGGCCCCTTGCACAGGAAACATACATGTGTTCTTTGATAGACCTTCCTGATTGTATTAAATTGTATTCCTTGTATAATACAGTACAGTTGTTAGAAGGTGTTTTAAATGTATTGTTTGGAACACTGTTCCAGTAAACAATGAAACAAAATGCATGCACCAATAATGACAAAACTGCCTAATCCAGAACATTCCCATTATAAAAGTCTACTCAGACTTCTACAATCCACCAGTATCAGTATATATGCACAATCTCTGCAGAAGTAAAAGTCATCTAAATAATTCCACATTAAAGAGATCTGTAACTAATGAAGAGGTTGCTGCTAGCAAAGAACTTTATATTTCATTGTTTCATCTACAAATATAGTGCCCGTTGCCATTGAGGAATAAATTTCCTATGTTACATAAAAAAATGATAAGCTAGTAATATTGCAATAGGGGATAGATGGCAAAGTGATAACAGGTTCATCATTACTAGGTATCTCTGCCAAAGAGGACATTCTCAGGACTGCAACATCCACGCCTTTAAAAGTACACCACAGTACAGTATCAGCAATGCATCTATATAGTGGGGGAGTAGAACCCACAGCCTTCTGCATCAAAAGCAAGTACACTACCTGTTGTGCTATTAACAATGCAAGTGAACTCACCATAAGCAACACTAAACTTCTCTTCAAGCTTTTAGCTCCTTGTAAAATCCACTCGACACTCAACTGTATCTCTCAACTTTAAAGCATAAGAAATCTGGAAAAGGACAAAATTTATTGGGGGGGGGGGACAAAAGCCTAAAAACTAGGGATACATTTTAAACATTGCTTGTATAACCTTAAAAAATTGCTAGAATAAAATGCTGTGTTACTGCCATGCATTGCCAAGTCTTGAGCCCAGGACCCTGTGCATTACAGTCAGAGCAACATACCACTATGCCAAATCAGCTGTTTCTTCAAAGACAGCTATACTGAAACTTAAATGGCTATCATTTAATGAATTCAGTTCTCACCATAGCTCTCATCTTCTTAGCACAAAGCACCTAGACAAAGCCAATAATGGGGGAATACAGCCTCACAACCATATTCAGTGAATTCACTTCTCACCATAGCTCTCAACCTGTTAGCACAAAAAACCTGGACAACGCCAACAATGATCTTATAAACAGAAATTTGCTAGCATAAAAGGTTTCTTGTCACCCTATACTTTCTGAAGAATATGAAGTCTGAAATTCAAATGCCTGTCATTATTTTCCAGAAAACCACAGATTTTATGAGGAACAGAACAGCAATATGAAGCAAAAATAAAATGCTGTGTTACTGCCATGTGTTTCACTGCCAAGTTTTGAACTCAGGATCCTGTGCACTACAGTCAGTGCTGCAAGTTATACTAAGAAAAGGGGCACAGTTTTGTGTGTTTTGGTTAGAGAGTTATTACTATATAACTCATTATTGTGTAAGCTGAATGGCAGTATCATACAGTATGTTATACAGAAACCATGAAGCCAGCAAATATATTGCATGCCTTAAGAAAAGATTAAAATTGAATTGCTATAGATGGAGAAAAGGAAGGTGAATTACAAAGTCCAGGGGAATAGATAAGTACTGGATATCACAAATGACATTTATTCTGATTTAGTGCCAGAAAACTTGCTTTGAGGTCATTAACAAACATAATCTGTTATTTGGCAACTGGACAGAAACTGGGGAAAAACATACAATAGGTATGTATTTTACTGACAAGATAAAGAGAAACTGCAATGTCATTTTTTTTACAAAGAATGTTATGATGTTTTGAAAATGCTGTGAGAATTCATATTGTGTGTATATTCAGAAGACAGATCACTGCAAGATGTGAACAGCAGTAGCAAAAGATTCTCAAAGTCCACTTTTATAATTAAAAATAAGATTGTTTTAAAGCTTAATGCTTGCAGGTCCCACTTCTTCATCTTATGCTTAAATGGTGGAGGGAATTGTAAGTGTAGTAATAACAACTTTGGCTATAGATGAGTTTCTCTAGTGTAATACTATGCTGTAAATATACAGGGGACCAGAGTAATTTATTTAAGAGTAAGGACAGGATTTAGAGAAAACATCACCCTAATAATGCTGTGGTGATAAAATGTGATTCAGACACATAAAAGTGAGAAACTGAACAAAAGCTCATAAGTGGCTTATTAGTATGGCTCTGAATTAAGCAGTGCCCAGTTAGGAATAATCAAGCTAGTATTCCCCTGCCAACCCACACAACACTGTTGCACAGGCACCAACAACACACATACACACACACACACACACACACACACACACACACACACACACACACACACACACACACACACACCCACACACACACACACACACACACAGTCCAAGCTCCATTTCAGCAATAAAGCAGTACCTGTCCATAAATAAATATCCCGCCGCTCAGCTCTGTTTCTGCAATAAAGTGTCACGTAGCTCTGTTTCAGCAATAAATTCCATAAATAACCGCTTAGCTCTTTTTCAGCAATAAATGTCTATAAATAAAGGCATAAGCATATCCCGCTGTTTTCATAAAGCAGTACCTGCCATTTCTCAGCATATCTGGTTTCAGAATGCCAAGCACGCATGCATGCATGCGAGCACAGACTGCTGACCTTGCAGTCCGATCCCCTTTCAGTCTATGCGGCTGTAACTGCATAGACTTCTGGGGCATCTGTGAGACTGCTACCTTATTCTGAATCTGGACTGGTTAAGCAGCAGTCCTAATTTGAGTTTTCCACTCACGCATGCATGAGTTTTGCGATTTCAGGATTTTTTTTTTTTGGTTTTCAGCTGGGGGGGGGGGGGCTGCAGTCCTGCAGTCCAATAGAACGAGATGCTACTGATCATTACTAATGTGTAGACAGGGTCACATGGCATGTAATGTTTCAACAGCATAGTCAGAGTTCACTGAAGAATTCCATTAACTTTTCTTTACATAGCAAAGAGTATGTAGCTAGGCAAGTAGGGTTCTGGAATTTAGTATAACCATAAATGAATGATGTAGGCTTGAATCCTGCTTCAAGTTAATTACCCTGTTTTGTGTGTAATGCAGTTGTACTCTGAAATAAATGTCTTTTGATGCAAACGGTGACCTAGGATTGTATAACACTGCTTGGCAATATGATTACTTTTCTAAGACTGCATTCTGAACAAATCTATCTTAACTTTAAATGCCATTTAACCTGATAACTCATAATCACTTTTGGAACTTAATATTTCTTGTTTATTCATGCAGGTGCCGAAGAACATGCCAGTAACAGAGCTCTGTGCATTGAGTGTGTGCACAGGCTGGAGGAGCAGTAAAAGGAGAGATTCATGTGCTATTATCTTCAGCCGTGTTTCTGCCCTGTAGGACCATTAGCATATGCCCATCTCCTGTATGAGAATGTTATTCAGGCGGCTTCCATGCATGCAAATTAGATTAAAAGATTCCCATCAGGCATCTCAAGGTATATATTCTAAGTGTCAATGTATTGTGTATACCTTTTGCTAAGCAAGTATTTTGTATAAACTACATGTTTACAAGTTATTCCAATGTTAATGGCATATAGTGAGGATATGAGATGTTTGCTGATGGAACTAAAATGATAGTCTGCTTGTTATACTTGCACACAAAGTATGTGATGTGTGTGTGTGTGTGTGTGTGTGTGTGTGTGTGTGTGTGTGTGTGTGTGTGTGTGTGTGTGTATATATATATATATATATATATATATATATATATATATAAAACAATGCTTATAAACCAAAAACTTTAATAAATCACTTTCAAATAATAAATAAAGCTTAAATCATAGTGGGCATATCTTGCATATTCATTTATGGAATACATGTCTGACTTCTCACAGTATCAGTAATGGTGGTAGAGTTATATTGATTGAGTTCCACTTTTAGCACCACTGTTTAGGTATACAAGTCTGTTTGCTAGAAAACTCTCTTGCAAAATAATTTTGCTTTATTGGTTCACATGGCAATTATCATTGTGATTTGTCACTGGGGCTCTGATACTCCATACTCTGTATTTAACTATGTATTTATATTATTAAGTGGAGTATAGCAGTGGTGTAAATGGACTAATTGTGGTCATGTACATCTGTTAAGTACATACAGCATGGCTTAGGTAAGACCATGTTACTATTTAATATGGCATAGTATACAGATGTGACACATTAGATTCCATTTTGGATGCAAGTATGTTCTGATATTATCTGTTATCCATGATCCACTGCACAAATAATTTGCATTTGATTTTCAGCTACAGACTTGCATATGTCACTATAGTGATTTTCAGAATATCACATATCTTATGCACGTGATCTCCATTGTATTAGACATTGCACATATTCCAGTTTTATCATTACATGTTACTGTTGTACTGACACCTCAACATATATATGTGCCATTTATCATTGCAGTAAGATCATCTGAACTTGCCACTTAATACCTGTTCTGATATTCACAATCTGTATAGAGTGACTTTTTATATATGGTATACTGATGGAGTAAATGTGTGCCTCTTTTGTGTATGTGTGTGTTTTACAGGTATACTGTCTGTTCATACTCTCAAACTGAATGTGTCTTGCCATACACTAATGTGACTAACGTGACTGTTACACTTGCATTATTGCCTTACATAACCATATAATTTGGTAGACAATCATTTCACCAGTCACATATATGGTATGCTGATGTTGTCAAATGCACATTTAATATATTGTTATTCTCTTACTTTATGTTCACATGTCATCTGTCATCGTTCTTTAATGTTTGCTAACCTTTTGATCTGTACATATATTTGTTAATGGGCTATGGTACTCCTTGCCATGTGAATTACATACTGACATTTCAAGGTGTGTGTGTGTGTGTGTGTGTGTGTGTGTGTGTGTGTGTGTGTGTGTGTGTGTGTGTGTGTGTGTGTGTGTGTTCTCTTATACAGCTCATTTTAAGTGCTTCTCTGACATATCAGTGGATGTTTTATACCTCTGTTCTGTTACATTTCCATTGCTACTGTTCTGATTTCTTACCTAACTTTGATATTGGCAGACAATACACTGTTCATAATGTGTGTAGTACATAAGGCAATGGGTGCACTTTTAGTCATCTTCAGCCCATTATGTGAATGCATTAAGTGATATGAATGTATTCCAAATGTGTTGTCTGTAACATTCTGACTTAAATAACAAATACGTTTGAAAGTGTTAGGGTTTGGTCTGCTGCAGATTTGCACAGACACGTAACTGAAGGATTAATTCTCATGAGATTATTACATCACATACATAACACTTGAATACTGTGTTGTATTTAATATTTTACCTTAAATGAAGACAAGACACTTCTTCCTCTCTTTCAGTGGTATTTATTACACACGTGTGGGAGCCTCATGGAAAGTACCAGGGAGACTCCCCAGACAAAGGAATGCATAAGCTTATATGCTAGTGATATTGCTGACAGTACAAAAATATAAACTAGACCAATTAAAATAGTACAAAAGACAATTAACCAATCAGTGGTTTACCCATAGGCTTAAAGCAGTTCACATTACTACATCTCTAGGCAGAGAAGGAAAATTGGATACACTTCCATATAAGGCACATTTTCTGCTTTCAAACAGGCTCTTGTTTTTCAGTACTTTTCCACTATTCACAATCTGTAGTACAAAGTTAATTTCAATGCATACAGATTTTCACATACTCAATCTCCTTGAACACATGCTTTAACCTTTCATATTCTACAATCCCCATTTGATGCTGTGTAAGCATCACCATTTAGTCTATCATACATTTGCCCTGAGTCTAACATAACCACGTGGCTAGTTCCTTCAACATTGTCACATATTTTTATTTTATCATCCATATTCATGACTGCAGGCATATAAAACTTTGGCATCTTTTTAGTAGTCTTAAAAGACATTAATTTCAAAATCAATGCTTTGATTAAAAACACAACAAGAAAAGCAATAAGAGCTAATACTGCAATTAATAAAATTAACTTCAAAAGTCCACCTCCCCAACTTGAGAACAGGTTGGTTAACCATGTCCACGTTGAGTTATCAGCCTCCTTGGCCTTAGATAGTTTGGAGACTCTCTGAATAAGTTCGAGATGACTTTCAATTTCGTGCTGATTGTCAGGAATAAACATACAGCACTCCTCCTGAATTAAAGCGCAAGTTCTGCCTTTTGCCGCTAGGGTGAAATCGAGAGCCATACGGTTTTGGAGAACCACAGCTCTCATAGCAGTCAGTTCATCAGTCAATAGTTCTAAAGCAGAAAATGTGGCATTGCTTAATACTTCAACAATTTAGACAGTTTTCTCAGTTCCCGGATTGATTTTGCTGTTCCGTATGCTGGAATTATACCAGTCCATGATATGATGTCATCACCCAAGTCCATATGAGATAGTCCATTAGGGCCAGCATGAGCTAAGTCATGATGATAAATCCATGACGCATCAATTTGGCCTAACGGATTGGCAGGCTTTTTAACCTCTCACACGTTCTGAATTTTTCCTTGAGGTAAGGCAGATGTATGTTGGATGGCTGGGACTAAATAACCTAAGAAACAGCTACCAGACCAGTTTTCTGGTAGCCATTTATAGGCCTTTCTTCCGCATATAAAATAACAGTCCTGCACCAGGGTGGTAACATTTGAAGAATGATCACTGCCCATAGTTATGCCATGGAATATGGCAAGAAATACGATATTACGAGAACCAAGTAATGAGGCATTTCTCAATGTCGGCTGAATGGTATCAAATGAAACTCAACAACCCGAGGCTATACGTTTTCCTTCTGTATAATTGCACTGGTATTCAATTGTCATGTTGCAGATACTTTGTCCCATTTTTCGCTTCCAATTATGTTGGCTTGAGTAATTTCGTCGGAAGCACAGAGTGCCATTGCAATGGAGAGAAAGTTGTAATGCAATAGATTTAGTGGATGTAATGTTAGCAGTCAAGTAAACTAGTCCATGTATCAATGATACTTAGAGGAGCCGCGGCCAATGACAATCCCCCATGTACAGAGGGAATGGAAGTGCCGCTCCAACAGTTAGAGACGTTGAATGTAGAAGCATAAACATATTTGATGGCTTGATAGCTGTTGAAAGGTGGGTGCCAAATAGCTTGTTTAGTGTGATGCATCAATGGAGCAGGAAATAAAAATGGCCACAGCAAAAATAACAGTACAACAAGAATGACCACCAAAATGATTGACAATATTTTTGTGGAAATGGTGGTTGAGTCTGCATAGTGTCAGAAGTTTGGAGTTTTCCAAAAGAGTAAATGTTAGGCATTGTCAGGTACTGTCACAGTTCTACTGTGAGTATGAGTAGCAATGGGAGGAGAATCTGGAGTTGAAAGATAAAGGCTGTTGATCTTTAGACGGCACAACTTTTTTGACGTGTGAAATGTGGATCCAAGTTGGAGATCCCTGCAGTCGCAGAGTAGATGACGTTGTTAAAAGAACTAGGAAGGGCCCCTTCCAGCGCAGCTGGAGCTCTGTTTTTTTAGAGAAGGATTTAACGTAGACTCAATCCCCTGGTTGCAGAGCGGATGCTAGAAATGGATCAGGAAGATGTTGAGCGGCTGCTACTTGGTGGTGAAACTGTAAGAAAGAAACAAGAGATTTGCAGTACAAAAGAACTACATTATCAAATGCATCATATTCAGAAAAGGGTGGTGGTGGTGTCATGGGCATATGTAAAGGGTGACCCATGAGAATTTCATGTGGAGAAAAACCCTTAGTAGGATGCAGTTGTGACCACATACAAAGTAAGGCTAGTGGTAAGGCCTGTACCCAAGTTAGGCCTGTTTCTGAAGTGACTTTAGCAAGTCTGGTTTTTAAGGTCTGGTTCATGCATTTAATAATACCTGATGCCTGTAGTCTATACGGACAATGAATTTTCAAAGTAATGCCTAACATTGTGCACAATGATTTAACTAACTTAGCAGTAAAATGCGTTCCATAGTCAGAATATATTTGACAAGGAACACCAAAACGAGGTATTACTTCATAACACAATTTTTTTGCAACTGAAATAGCATCATTTTTAGCACATGGGTAGGCTTCCAACCACCCCGAAAAAATGTCAACAATAGTCAAAACATATTTAAAACGAGCACAAGGTGGGAGTTCAATAAAGTACCACTGTAAAGTACAAAATGATCCCATTAGTTTTGGCACCAGTTGAGCGGGAGCCAGAGTGCCCTTTGAAATGTTATGCTGTAAACAAATGGAGCACGTGCTCAAAAAATGTTGCACAGAAGCAGAAAGTCCTGGAACAAACCAATCCTTCTGGATTTGTTTGATTAATGTTTGTACCCCTACATGAGCTGGCAAATTATATGCTTTTATAAGAGAATTTATCATAGATGTAAATTAATCTGCCATCAGGATGCTGCCAAATTGAATCAGAGCATCGGAAACAACTGTGGGCCAGCCATGTTTTTCTTTCTAATTTCGATGCTTCACTTTGTAAAGCTTTTAAAACAGTAGTGTCAAAAGTAACCATTTGTAAGCTAGGCTGCAGAAATTGTCCCTGAACAATATGTGAAAGAGCAGCCTGCTTGGCAGCCCAGTCAGCCAAATCATTTCCCTTAGCTAATAGGGAGTCATTAGACTGGTGAGCTGCACACTTGACAACAGCAATTTTGGAAGGTAATAATAAATCCTGTAAGAGGTGATCAATATACAGGTAATTTTTAATTGGTGCCCCAGAGGATGTCAAAAATCCCCTTTCCTTCCATAAGGTACCAAAATCATGAACAACACCATGGGCGTAACGTGAATCAGTGTAAATAGTAACAGATTTGTCTTTGGCCATTTTACATGCATGCGAAAGTGCCACTAATTCCGTGGCTTGTGCGGAAGTGCCAGTTGGTAATTCTCCAGTTTGTAAAACCTTAGATGGCGAGCAGAGTGACCATGCAGTCTGGAGTTCACCAGGATTATTTCATAAACATGATCCATCTACAAAAAGAACTAAATTAGGATTAAGCAAAGGAACATCTTGCAAATCTAGTCTAGGAGAAAGAACAGTGTTAACTACAAGTACACAGTCATGTGGTTTGCCCTCGTCAGTAGTTGGAATTAATGAAGCAGGGCTTAGTGGTGAGCAATGTGTAATTTGAACAGCAGGACTACTTAATAATCTTAACTCATATTTAGTGAGGCGAGCATTAGAAAGATATTGAGTTTTTGTTTTTAAAAGTAATGCTTGTACCGCATGAGGTACTGCTAGTATAGTGTCATGTCCTAGTATCAATGGTGCTGCCATATCGATCAAAACAGCAGCGGCTGCCACTGCTCATAAACGGGGTGGGTAGCCAGAAGCAACAGGGTCTAACTGAGTACTGTAATATGCTATAGGTCGATAGCCTCCTGTGCGCACTTGCGCCAGCAGGCCCAGGGCAGTTTTATTTCTTTCACAACAGAAGAAAACAAAGGGTTTAGAATAATCTAGTAAATAAAAATAAGTGGTCAGTGTGCCCAAACTCGCACTGGTAAACTCAAAAGACAGGCACAGCAGATCAGCAAGAGATGTTTATTTTCATTCCACGAACAGACCTCACAGAACAGAAGCAGGAACAATAACGCTGCTACAGTTCTCAGCGCGTTTTTGTCGACATGCACTTCATCAGAAAAGCTAAACAGTGCTCAGTGTGCTAAATTTATAAGTCAGATGTTATTTGAATCTACCAATGGTGTCTCCTAACTAATTAAAATGTTAATACATTCATTTAACATCCTTGTTATTGAAATTACAGATTTCTTAACAAAATCAAAGAAACAATATCACCATCTAGTGGTGAAACAAAAACTTTACAGGCAGGAATACATAGTAAAAATGTAATATAAATATTGTATGCTCTAAAAACCATTTTAATTAATACATAAAAAGACCATTTTAATTAATACATAAAAAATGTACCTGTGTGCAAAATATTTAAAAGAACATGTAAAAATGTATGCATGAAAAATATTAAAATGTGTTTAAAAAATATATATAAGAAATATATATATATATATATATATATATATATATATATATATATATATATACATATAAGTACAACTGATATATGGGTGAGTGGTTATAACTTGGCTGATCTCAACTTTAATACAGGTTTTAGAGAGATCATTTCATTTAAACCTGGGTGACTGCTAGTCTCAAGCATTAATTGCCAAAATAACTCTCTGTATTCTAAAGAGGCCTCCCAAAGACCACCCCTGGGATCGGGGGATAATACCTCTATGACGAAGAATAGGAATTTTGCAGATTTACATGTTAAAGTATGTTTAAACAAAGCGTTGTTAGTGTTTTCTTTCCTTACGTCATATAGGTGCTCATGCACCCTTTGTCTCAGCCTTCTCTCGGTTTTCCCTATATAAAAGGAATCACATGCCTCACAAGTCACCATGTATACCAAACCACAAGTATTGCAATTTGCATATCCTTTAGTGGTGATAATGTTGCCTCTACTTTTCAAATATATTTTCTCACCTTCATTGATGTTGACACAGTAATGACAGCTTCCACATTTATGTGTACCCAACTTGTTTGAAAGATGTGTGACATGTTTTCCACCCTCAAGTATGTTCTTAATGTTACGTCCTTTTTTAAATACTACTTTTAAGGGTTCTTCAAAGTTCAGATTCAAATCTGAAAAACTGGCAAACCTATTCCACTCGTCATTAATAATATTTTTAACTATGTTGGTTTCACCATTGAAAGTAATAGTCAAAGCTGAATTGTAGTGTTTTATATCTACTGGAGAATTGTTTTTAGTGTTGGTGTTGCCAAAAATTTTTGTTGAATTCCCCAGGATAGGCAAAAACCTTGTGGTCCTTGCTGTTTTAACTTCTTGTATCAGTCTTTCTAACAAATCATCGCAGTAACCTCTTTCTCGGAACATACTTGCAATAAATTCACATTCTATCTGGAAATCTGTCTCATCTGAGGTCATCCTGCTAGCTCTTACTATCTGACCCTTGACAATTGCCTTGACAATTGCCTTCTTTTGATAAGGGATAAGGTTCTCACCCCCCTTATCAAAAGAAGGCAATTGTCAAGGGTCAGCTAGTAAGAGCTAGCAGGATGACCTCAGATCAGGGCCGGTGTTAGCATTTTGGGGGGCCCCCAACAAATGTCAAGTTGGGGGCCCCCTGGCCACTTTCAGTCTAAGTATCACCCTGTCACTGCCACTACTTCTATCCATCTTTTTAGTTCATGCTGCAGGCTTTTAGGAGTAGTACACACAGACTGACCTGTAGCTACAATGATCATATTACAACAGGCATACATACCACACTGTGTTGGCCCATCTCACAAGGGGACATTTACAGTTATTGTCATTTAGGTGTAACAAGGATACATTACAACAACTCTATGTACAGGACAGAACTAATATGCAATGGAACCCTAGGCACTGATTATTGTTTCAGCCCCCACCAAAAAAATAAATAAATAAATAAAGCACACACACCCTCCTGAGTTCCCCTCTGTTTTCCCCATGTTGGGTTTCCCACTTATGCACATTACTTTTTTTCTTCCATTTCTCACATTTTACTTTTTTTCTTCAGCTTTTTCAAGAAGCCATAACTTTTTATATGCTCTAAAGTGCTTTTTAAGTTTATTTTTTTTTTCTTTTTACCCAGTGATGGCTTGAACAGAAATGATGATTAAGGAAAGAAATTCAATGTTGCTGTTCAGCTTTAGTTTTCCTTCTGTCTTTTCGATATACTTTCTTGACCAAGTCAGCATAGTAATAACCATTTAGGAAATAACTCCATTAAGCCGCTGCCCCCAGAAGCTAGAGCATTACCCAACCTTTTAATCCAAAAGTGGCCTAAACAAAAATTGTGAGTAATTGATCCCAGGGGTGGCCCTTGGGAGGCCTCTTTAGAATACAGAGAGTTATTTTGGCAATTAATGCCTGAGGCTAGCAGTCACCCAGGTTTAAATGAAATGATCTCTCTAAAACCTGTATTAAAGTTGAGATCAGCCAAGTTATAACCACTCACCCATATATCAGTTGTACTTATATATATATCTATCTCTCTCTCTCTAGATATATATATATATATATATATATATATATATATATATATATATATATATATATATATATATAGTTTATATATATTTTTAAACACATTTTAATATTTTTCATACATACATTTTTACATGTTTTTCAAACATTTTGCACACAGGTACATTTTTTATGTATTAATTAAAATGGTCTTTTTATGTATTAATTAAAATGTTTTTTAGAGCATACAATATTTATATTACATTTTTAGTATGTATTCCTGCCTGTAAAGTTTTTGTTTCACCACTAGATGGTGATATTGTTTCTTTGATTTTGTTAAGAAATCTGTAATTTCAATAACAAGGATGTTAATTGAATGTATTAACATTTTAATTAGTTAGGAAACACCATTGGTAGATTCAAATAACATCTGACTTATAAATTTAGCACACTGAGCACTGTTTAGCTTTTCTGATGAAGTGCATGCCGACAAAAACATGCTGAGAACTGTAGCAGCATTATTGTTTTTGTTTTGGTTCTGTGAGGGCTGTTCGTGGAGTGAAAATAAACATCTCTTGCTGATCTGCTGTGCCTGTCTTTTGAGTTTAGAATAATCTGGGAGCCCCAGGGCAGGTGGGTTTATCAATGCCATTTTAATAGCCTGAAAGGCGTTTTCATGTTCAGGGGACCAAGGCAGAGGGTCTGTGTCCTCCTTTTTTAGAAGCTGTAACAGAGGGACCGAAATTTCTGAAAAATTGGGCACCCACTGTCTGCAATAACCTGCTAGGCTGAGGAATCCCCTGAGTTTTCTCTGAGTTACAGGGCAGGGCCAGTCTGAATGGAGGTAATTCTACTTGGAAGTATTTGACGTGAACCCATAGAAATTATGTGTCCCAGGTATTGTACCTTTTCTTGACAGAACTGCAGTTTAGATTTATTTACCTTAAACCCTCGTTTGGCCAAAAACCTTAAAACTAGAAGTGAGTCCTCTATACAACACTTGGTATCTTGTGAAGCTATAAGAATATCATCGACATATTGGACCAATACTGAACATGGTGGTAATTGTAAATCCTGCAGTTGTCTGTGCATCTCTCTAGAGAATAGGGCTGGAGATTTTACATATTCTTGGAGTAGTCGGGTCCAAGTATACTGTTGGCCTTTATAAGTGAATGCAAACAAATACTGACTATCTGAATGTACTGGGATAGAGAAGAAAGCTGATTAGATATCTATAACCGTAAAACAACATGCTGTAGGTGGGATACAGCTTAAAATCATAGCTGGGTTTGGTACGATTGGAAAAACAGGCAAGACAGCTTTATTGACTTCTCGCAAGTCTTGCACAAATCTGTAAGCTTGTTCACCAGGTTTTTTTACCGGTAGAATTGGAGTATTACATGGACTTGTTGTAGGTACTATAATTTCTTGTTGTACCGGGGCAGAAATGACTGAGGCAATACCAGATGTGGCCTCTACCGTCAAAGGGTACTGTGGTACCCGATGTAACTTTGCTCCGGGTTTTAAGGTTATTTTAACAGGAGTGGCTGAAATTAGAAACCCAACATCATTATCATGAGTGGTCCATAGATGAGAGGGCAATGAATTTAAATGCCTAGTTTTATCAAGGTCAGACTGCATACACATTGTTTGCAGAGTGACATTTTTATCTAAGGTAGCCAAAATGTTATCTTGTTTATCTGAAGGTACTTGTAAATATACTCCTTTAGCAGTGCAGAAGATGGTTGCTCCCATCTTACAGAGCAAATCTCTTCCCAATAAATTTAAAGGTGCTGAGGGTCCTACTAAAAATGCATGATTGTCTTGTAAAGGTCTCAAAGTTACTGGGACTGGGACGGTTTCAGAATATTCAATAGGAATGCCAGAGACACCTACCCTTCTAGTTATGTTATTAGAGAGGGGGACATTTATTGCTGCTTCACCAGCTAACATAGATTTGGATGCTCCAGTGTCAATCAAAAATGGATACAGTTTATTTTTGACAAGTAACATAACATGTAGTCCATCTTGATCCACAGGGATGAAGGGGCACAACTGCTGTTGTCTTTGTTCAGGGAACCTTCATTGTGATGACTGCCGATTGGATGGAGTCCAATTAGAATTCCACTGAGGTGACGTATCAGTGGGTGGGGCAGGTTGCTCAGCCAGATACAGACATTCATTTTTCCAATGGCCTACTTGGCCACAATTGAAACACTCCATCTGATTATTATAGCTTTCGGGTGTGGCTGATCGATTTTCCTGCCAGTTTTGTCTATTTTGGTTTCTAACCCCTTGGCATCCACCTCTCCCTCTTCCCCGTCCTTGTCCTCCCCGTCCACACTGCCTGAAGGCAGTGCACATCTGAATCTGTGCTTTAACCAATTTCTCTTGTAAGTCCTTTTTTTCCTGTGCTAAGTGGTCGGAGAGGTATTGCACTTGTGTAACTAATTCATGCAATCCAAGACTAGGCCAGTTTAAACATACTTCCTTTAGCTTATCCCGTACTTGTGGGCGTAACTCATCTACGAAAGAAGCCGACAATCCGCTCTGTGCCGGCCCTTTGGTGGGTTCAGGGTAACCAGAATAAGCCTCAAAGGCTTCAGTGAGATGATTTAAATACTCATCCACAGATTCTTCTTTTTGAAGAACTGAGTTGATTTTGGAGCAGTTGGGTGTGGGTGGAACTATTACTGTGATGGCATCTACTATACACTGTCTGACCACGTCGAACCCATTATTTCCATGTGCATCGTGTTGGCATGGTCCCAAATCCATTTCATTAGATCAGCCGGTATGGTATACTGAAGAACTGCCCTAACCTCTTCTATCGAAGGATTTTGTAAACAAATATGTCCTGCCAGTACACGTTGGAACTTAGCTGGATTAGTACAATAGGTGGTAACGATCTAGTAATGGCTTGAAAATCAACCGCCGACCACGCCCTAGGTACTACAATGGTCGGTGGTTCTTGTGCACTTCTAGCATAAGCTGGGTTAGGTACCTCCCTCAAAGGTAACAATCTGTCGTCATCTGACGACTCCGATCCTGAATCTGGATTAAATTTAGCTGGTCCAAAATACCCATTCCCACTGTCAATTTTAGCGGAGAACTGACCAAAATGCTTTCATTGGTGTAAATGTCACTTTCCTTTACCTTTATAGTAGGGTTTAGCTATAAAATACATTACAGCTTTTGCTTCTTTATGAGTCTTACTACAAGTTTTTGGTCCCTTTTTTCTATCACTTGTGTCTGGATCAGATTCACTAGAGTGACTGTCCACAGCTTGTTCTCTTTCTCTAGGGGTGAAATCTTTAGTGGTGGAATCTGAATGCTGTGCTTCCGCTCTTTGTCGAGCGAGGGGGGGCTGATACTGCTGGGGTGCAATCGGTGGTGCAGTCGGTGGTGGGGGAAGCCAGGCATTATCGTCTACCAATGATTCAGTTATCTGCAATTTAGCTAATTCCTTTATAGGATAAAGTCCCTTAAATGGTGGGTCCTTCAAGCATTTACCGTTTACTACATCTAAATTACTAGCAGTTTGTTGTAATTCCCTCAATTGCTCTTTTAGTTTTTGCTGATTATCTTTTAAACTACTAATAACCAAATCCTTTTCTCTTTCTTTCGCCTCTGTCATCCAGTCTTTAAATGCTGCCCAGCACAACCCTGGTATTCTTCTCCCTTTTCTCTTTAATTTTCCTTGGAGAGTAAGCAAAATATTTTTATTAAAACTACCATTTTCTGGAAAAGCGAGTTTACCATCGCCCTCAGTGAGGGTGACCCACTGACTTATAAACATAGAGCTGTCCCAGGACACACGAAAATACATATAACGGGCTGGTGTACCTCTTTCTGGCTCTTTTATGGTTCCCACACTCGCTCCCATTTTCACACAATAAGCTACTCTGTATTTTACAGATGTAGCTGTGACATTTTGTAAACGTTGTTTTCCCCAGTCTCGTATCTCCTTTCACTCTTATGTCGCCAGTGTTTCGTTTTATCCCACTCTCATACTGCACAATCAATAGCAGGGGAAAAGAAATAAATGCATGACACTTACCTCAAAACAACTGAATGAGAGGAATTATTACATTTCTAAAAGATTATCAATACCAAAATTTTTTAAAGCAGGTAAGTACAGGAAATGAAAGAAACACTGCCAAAACATAAAATCCTGTCATGGGCCCTTTTACTAGCAGTACAATCCTCAACTACCGCAGCCGTTATCAATTCAGATCTGGGTCACGGCACCAATTGCTGTATTTAATATTTTACCTTAAGTAAAGACAAGACACTTCTTCCTCTCTTTCAATGGTATTTATTACACATGTGTGGGAGCCTCATGGAAAGTACCAAGGAGACTCTCCGAACAAAGGAATGCATAAGCTTATATGCTGGTGATATTGCTGACAGTACAAAAATATAAACTAGACCAATTAAAATAGTACAAAAGACAATTAACCAATCAGTGGTTTACCCATAGGCTTAAAGCAGTTTACATTACTACATCTCTAGGCAGAGAAGGAAAATTGGATACGCTTCCATATAAGGCACATTTCCTGCTTTCAACCAGGCTCTTGTTTTTTAGCACTTTTCCACTATTCACAGTCCATAGTACAAAGTTCATTTCAATGCATACAGATTTTCACATACTCAATCTCCTTGAACACATGCTTTAACCATTCATATTCTACAGCTGTAAAAGGTATATGACTTGTATATAATGTTGTACGCATTGCTGTTTTTCTTTTACTGTTAAGGTTTTTTTAGGAATATGTAAGGATGTACAGTTATTGTCATGTTACACAGTTTGAGATCCATTTCCTGCATAGTCTGACTCCAAGGACCAGGGCAGGAACCAAAATGATGACGATGATGATGATGGACTGGGGCCAGCATGTACAAATTTTCCAGCAGACTGACAGTAACAAGGTCCTCCACCACACCAACTAGATGACCTGATGGTCCAGATCCGTTATGTTGTCACCATTGTGTTTCAAACTCAGATGAGGAATATGATGAGTAATTTCTTCCAGGATATGGCACAGACCATGGGAGGCTCCATCTGGACGACCACATATGACATCATTTGGAATGTTTGACTCCATCAGGGAGGGCTTTCTGGACCAAGTAGTATCTGTGTGATCTGATCATGTAATACTGCGACCATGATGTGTTATTGTTTGCTATATGATGATACTTAATAAATAAATAAATAAATAAATCATTAGGCACACATTTGTGCACAAATGCCATACTGCAGTCATGCTTGTCAGACATACCTAATGATGCACACTTCACAATTCTGTTGGTATGGAGAAATATGATATTGCTAACTTTTATGTTAAAATATGACACTGCCAATATCACCATGGTGTCACATGCTCATCAGATGCTGACATACCTGCAGAAAGTGTTACAGATGTCAGGACAGGTTTTCCTGCACTCTGTATGTGACTTGCCTCTTCTGCATGCAGTCACCATGACAATGTTACTTCAGATCTGGTCTGCCTTTTATGTGACAAATATGTCTGACACAGGTAACATTCTTCCAATATGACATACTTGTCGAGCTGGCAGTATCCATGTGCATACAGGGCCAGTTTCCAACATTAGCAAATGTGATACATTATATGTTACATTTAATAACATTCCATACATAACACTGTAGTGCCATTCTCCTGAGACTACATTCAAATGGCAGATATATGTGTGCAGATTTTGCACACGCTTGATCACTTTTTTATTTTGATATATTGATTTACATACATAGCATATTATTGTATTTTCTCCAGTGGTGACCTTAGCATGTCAGGAGGTCCCCTTGGCATTGTGCACTTGTGTGCAATGATTAATTCTAACTTGTGTTCATAGGTTCATAGATTAGTACTAGAGTAAGTTTCCTTTTGAGCCATTTTAAGCCTAGCCAATTACCCCATGTGAGAATCAAACCCAGTACCTTGTGTCTGCAAAGTAAACACCTTACCCATTATGCCAACCTCCCACCCTGTGCACCATGTAGTTTACTATTTTATTCTACTGATATAATGTATTCCTCTGGTGCTAACATTTCCATAGTCTGTCACATTGACAAATGTCATTATTATCATGGACTGACATTTCCCTTTGTCTTAAGGAATTCTGTGTTGTTATCTTATGAATGGCACTAGTAGTAAGCATCCCTAGCATGCAGCCTACTTATTTTGGCAAACACCTCTGTAGTGTGCACATAGCTTATATTCTAGCATATGTACATCTTGGCTGTGCCAGTTGTCATTATGTATAATACAGCAGCCTTCCTTTGTTTACCTGTACAACTAGAGCCCTCAACATCGCAAACACATTACTCACCCATTGTAAGGCTATAGAGTGTGTATGTGTCATTCACCTGCAGGTGGTGTGCCATAATTGCATACATACAACTGTCCTTTGATGAGTCATACCCATTTGCATATTTCGTTCGTATCATTTTCTATGAATGTGCTAACTGTCTTCTCATGTTAGTGTGACAGTATATGGATATGTGATATTGAACCTTACTTTCGTTATGTACATAGGCTAATTACTGTTTAACTGTTGCACATTACTGCATTGTTTGTGTCATTTCCACCGTGTTAGGGTATTATATACATGCAAGGCATATATACACAAGTTGGGGTAACTGTGTGGATTCCATCATCTCATATTTTTTTTTTCACGTGTTGTCCACCCAGACGACATGTGCGTATGCTGCATATCTATGTGTACAGGCACAGGCTTCCTTTTCTTTATTTTTATTATTATGCTAATGTCATTTCATGTCATTGGTGTAGGTATGTGTGATGTCATTGCATGCTCCACATATATGTTGCATGCCTGCACAATCTGTTTTCTCTGGCATGGAATGCCTTCATTAACATCTGGATCACATTTCTCCTGTGTTACTGGTGTGTACATTTATTGGTTTATTACACAGCCACATTATACTTTTCCTGCAGTACTGCTGTTTGGCACTGTGCTTAGTTGCTTGCCTATAGTATGCAGGGTTGGCAATTCTAATCTCCCTTCTGTTTTTTCTGCTTCTGCATTTTCTTGAATGGAATTGATAAGCCTTGCTGTTGCTTACACCGGCACAGCAAACAGCCTAGTGGATGATGATGTTTGATGTCCATTGCATATGCAGTGCAAGCACTCCCCATCTAGTATTATCTGATGCACATGTACCATTAGTCATACTCCTTTTGGTATGACTATCACACACATTGCAACATCTCAGCACTCCTTTGTGCATTGGTGCATAATGTATTCTTGAGGTACACCATGACTATTATGCATCCCTATCCTGTTTGCTATGTCTCCTTTTCCCATGTTGTACAGTCCACATGTGTGTTGTCTGTATTCCTTACCTATCCTTTATGTATATTACTGACCTTTGGCCATCATGTCTTGTCATAATTGTTATATGTTTGTACCCACACTTTTCCACAGCTCCTCTTTCCATGTCTTTTTCATAACTTCTATTCTCCAAAAACAAAATAATGGAGGCTATCCCCCCCAAAAAATGTCCATGCCACTCTGACTCTCCCTCTGACCTTCCTATTCCATCTCCATTGTGTGTCCCTCTTCTTCATGCTCACCTCACATGTGCTTTGCTGTCACCCTGTTTCCTTGGGTATGTGTTATTTGTGTTCCCCATACATGTCCTACACCCATTGTTAGCTACTATTATCATCTGTGATATGGCTGTAATTGCTACTTTGCCTTAAATGATTACATTTTTATTACAAGTTTTGTGGATTACAATGGCTTATGCAAATGACAGCTGGTGTGTTTAAATATGCCTATCTGCAATTCATGAAGATATCCATAACATATTGTGGAAATCTATCACTTTTTGGGATTATTGCAGATGCACATTTGTCTTCACCCAGTGTTTTCCATATATTGCTGAAATGCTAGTCTGCATACATTCTACACATGTGCATTGGTAATATACATATATCACTTTATGTACAAATTTTCCACTCATACCTGATTGTTTAAGTAATAGCATTAAACATGCCTTTGCAGACACACTCCTAAAACTGTTTAAGTTTAGCTACTGGTTTTGCCCCTGATGAGTGGCACACAGCAGTGATGATGACCTTCCATAATGGTGGCCTTACAACCAACAGAGGTAATTATAGACCTATCAGCCTTACAATCCTCACCTGCAAAGCCATGAACTGTGTTATAACTCAGGTCATAAACTGTGATATCAAGAATCTTGTTAGACCTGATCCCATCAGTTTGTATTTTTTGAAGGGTAGATCTTGTCTAGTTAATCTGGTAAATTTCTTCAAAAGGGTTAGAGAAGCTGTAGATTGTGGTCATGCAATACACACATCATATATTGATCTAGCTAAGACCGTTGACACTATTCCAAATGCTTGAATCATGCAAAAGCTAAATTCTT
>NC_056729.1:1997018835-1997036335 GCF_019279795.1 Protopterus annectens | reverse complement strand
TTATCCACTGACATATTTCATCAAAATTAAAAGGTAGTTATTTCTTCGGCCAGCTTTCCTAGTACTGCAAACATGATTATATACACATTTTTTAATAAGATACACTTCAACATGTGTGCAAAAAGTTCAGAGCACAACAAAACACACACAGGTTGACGGCACACAAAATAAAATCAAAAGGCACAATAAGAATTGCACACAACATCATTTAATATAGGAAATAGTTTTAAGTGTTTTGTTCTTGACAATAATCAGCTATTTAACATCATTCCAAGACATGTTATGTGATGTAGTTACATGATCACAACATTTAAAATTTAAAAACCTATGATAAACTACTGTTAAAACATTTACTACAACCAATAACATAATGGCAACAAAGTAATAAGCAAAATAAAAATTAGAAATCTTAGAACACGTAATAAAATGCATATAATAAAATGTGCCATCATACGTTTTGCAGCCAGGACCTTATAATTTTATGGGTTTACTACACATGATCGACATTTCAAAAACCCAAAGACCATATGGCCGAGACAATAGGATCGACTTTTGAAATGTCGATCATGTAAAAAAAAAGAAAAAAACACAACAATCACTAACCTTCACATTGTTAGCCCCCTGCACCCCCATGGGGGGCTATGCCCCCCCAACTCCCCCAAAACTTAAATATACCAATTCTGAGATCGCACTACAGTGCAGAATATGGAAATCTTTCCAATCTGCACTGTACAGAGATGTCCATTCCGCATGGTCAATATTTCAAAAGTCGATCATATGGTCTCGGCCATATGGTCTTCGGATTTGTGAAATGTCTACCATGTGAAGGGGATCCAGTTCTACTGCTCTCAATTTCAAAATAATGTTGTTAAACACTATCAAATCAATAAATCACATTCATTGATTAGACTGGTAATCAATATTACAACTCATCAAGCAAACACAGATGTGAGTCATTTGCATTAATGCCCATCTCACACAGCACCCACCTCTCGCACTTTCATATAGTCTGCACTCACCTCCCACATCTTTCACACAGTGGAGTCTAAATGTACCTGATATATTCTTCATGCACTTTCAATAAACAATTTCAAACACATACAACATCCCCTGTCAATACACATTAACTGCATGCTTCCGACCACCAACCATTCACTCCAACATGCATTTCTAAATACATACACAATTCTTACCTGCAAATATACATATCAACCTTTGGATCACTCACTCCAACAGACAAAACCAATACAATACTATTACTCGAGTGAACACACACACATACACACACACACACACACACACACACACACACACACACACACACACACACACACACAAACAAACACACACACAAGGGCGTGCATACCCTCACACACTAGAAGCTTTCAACCACAAATATTACAACCCCCACTTCAATATACACCATTACCTTTCAACATACCTCTAAATTGTCCAGATTTTCACGGAATGCCCAGATTTTTACCTCATACTTTTGGTCATGTTCCTCATAAAATTTGTGGTTTTCTGACAAATCATTGAGGATTGAAGTAATTAAATAATACCAAATAATGACATACATTTGAGTTTCAGACTTCATATCCTTCAGAAAATACATAATTCAAAACCTGTTGTTCTAGCAACTCTCTAATTTTATAGAAGCAATATTTTAAATCTATTCCTATTTTTGTGCCTTTGTCCACCCATTATTTTTGACTTTGTCCAAATTTCTTGCACTGAGAGGTTAAGAAATATGCCTTTCAATTATACAACACACCCTGAAAGTACTTCCGATATAGAAAATCTAAAGGTATCACTGCTCAATGCTAGGAGTCAAAACAAAAAAAAATCCACTTCTAAGAAGCTTTCTTTACCATAGAGAATGCTGACATCTGTGCAGTCACTGAGAAATGGTTTAAAGCCGCAGAGAGCACACCAACAGTGCAAGGTTATAATGCCTTCCAGACATTTAGGCCGACTACTTCACAGGTAGGGATTAAAGGTGGAGGTGTCTCTATTTACATCAAAAATAAATATATTTCAAGGTTGATCAAACAGAACAATGCACTTGAGCTGCTCCATGTTCAAATCACCATAGGCAAAATCCAATACCACTTCCTTGCAAGCTATAGGCCCCCCTCTGTGACCCTGGAAACCCACACCATATATTTAAACTTATTAGAAATACTAACCATCCAACCCAGTATCATCTTCATGGGTGACTTTAATTACCTCACTATTAACTGGGAATTCTATACGACAACATACAGTACATGCACAGAGATGTCTCGATTTTGTAAACACAAACTCCCTGGACTAGATAGTCAATACACCAACCAGGGATGCAACCATATTGGATCTATTCCTCACTAATATGGGAGACTGCTGCACACCCCTACTGTAATGCCTTCCCTGGTAAGGTCAGACCACAAAATAGTCTCCTTTGAAGTAAAATTAAAACCTAGACCACCAGCTAAACCTGGAATATTCAGGAACTATTCTAAGGCTAACCACCTGCCATTAAGTGAGAACCTGGCAAAATTTCAAGCCCCCATAAACCCTGAGAATACTGTTGCCTATGCATAGAGGCAGCTGTATCCACCAGGAAGAAGTACAGAACTAACTCAAAAAACAAACTACCCTGATGGAATCACAACATCAATAGGCTATATAACAGGAGGAAAAAAATCATGGCAAAAATTAAGAGGTGCAGCATCCAGCAGGATAAAACCACTCTCATCAAACTAAACAAACAACGCAGGGGACAAATAAAGTTTACCAAAGCCAAATTTGAGTTAAGTTTGACCTCCCAGGACAAGGACAACCACAAAGCATTATTTAGCTATGTCAGCAACCTCAAAGGCAATACACAATTGTGTGCAGAGCTCATTGTGAATGGAGCAACCTATACTGAGCCAGAAGATATAGCAAACCTCCTGGCTTAAATTCAACTCCATCTTTACCCCTCCCTCCCCCTCAACCTTCTCTCTGGAAATATCATCAAATATAACTCCTACTACTATCACTAGAGAACAGGTCCTTAATGCTCTTTCTAAGACCAAGAACACTGCATTAATGGGACTAGGCAATATCCCAGGACCCCTTTTAAATAGCATGAAACATGTCCTATCAGGGCCTCTGGAATTACTATTTAACTGTAGCCAACAAACAGGCTTCATGCTTCATGAATGGAGAAAGGCAACAGTCATCCCTCTGCACAAAGGTGGGTCATCCACAGACCCTGAAAACTACAGGCCCATAAGTCTCACTAGTCTTATATTTAAAGCCATGGAAAGAATTATCATGGAGATGATCAATAGAGATATAGTAAACCTTCAGACACTGGACCCAACCCAGTTTGGTTTCGTCAAGGGCAGATCTTGCCTACTCAACATGATGGACTTCTTTCAGAAGGTCACCAAAGCAATGGATGAGAGCAAAATCGTTCACACTGCCTACCTTGACCTGGCCAATGCATTTGACACAATACCCAACTTGGGCATTATTGACAAACTCAGGAGGTTAAGTACAAATCCATATGTCACCCAGTGGATAGCCAACTGGCTCACAGACAGGACCCAGGAAGCTAGAATTGGGGAGTCCACCTTTACAAAGAGGCCAGTCACAAGTGGAATCCCTCAGGGATCAGTTCTTGGAATGCTCCTTTTTGGCATTTACTTCTCAGAAGTCAAGACCAATGTTAGTGGTCTCTGACTGACTAAATTTGCAGATTATTGCAAATTAGGAGCTGTCATTGAATCTCACACTGACACAAATGTTCAAAAGGAGTAGCTGACACAGACAAACAACTGGTGTCAGAGCCATGGACTAAAACGAAATACCAAGAAATGTGTAACAGTATCCTTTGGGAAGTGATCCATCCCTGGTAACTATCATATTGTCAACACACCCCTTAGAGTTGACCCAGTAGTCAGGTACTTAGAGACACACATAGATAGCAATCTAGCCTTTGACCATCATGTGTCTACAGTGGTGAAGAAATCATTCTATGCTGTGCAACTTATAAACAAAGGTATGGCATCTAAATCCAAGGAAATCATTGTTCTACTGTATTCGGCATTTATCAGACATATCATTGAGTACAATGCCACTTTTGTATGTACCTAACTAGGCATATCCAACAGCTGGAAAGTCAACAGAGGTTCCTCACTAAAATAATACAGGGCATAAGTAAAATGTCCTATGCAGACTGTGTCAAGGCCCTATCCCTGTATTCTGTCTCCTACAGGCTTTTGAGGGGAGATCTATGCCTGGCATACAGGACATTGTCAGACCCAACTCTAATGGAACTCCTGCATATCCACAAAACAAACAGCACCAGAATTACCCATTCTAAAGACTTAAACCTTGCCTGTGATATCAATAGAACCTGCTGGAGAGATAGGTATGTATCCCAGAGACTAAACCATCTGTGGAACAGGCTCCCCATCCATGTGAAGCAGTGTTCCTCCCTAACCCAATTCAAGTGTAACTTGGACAATTGGATGGGAATCCAGAAATGTATCCCTGGTTTGGCATCTATGTCTCTAGTGGACATAGGTAACCTGTAAATAGTTCCTCTTCCAGACCCATGCTTATACTTATCAAGGGTATCAGAACTTGTCAGAGATCTGAGAGGCATGGCTAGGCTTGAAAAGGCCACTGTGGTCGTTAGCCTAGTAAACACCTATGAATCTATGAACCCTGTGACCCCTACTTACACAAGCCTCTATTTAAGCCTTGCATTTGCGTGTTGCAGTGCACAGTGCAACAGGGGTTAATGGTGCCTTGCATAGAAGCAAACATCTTGAAACTCAATTTTCAGTGGACATCTGTCAATGGAACCCTCCCAAGCTTCTCTACTGCACTAAAGGTGCACTGAGTGGCATTGCCATACTTATCATCCATAGCCTTCAATAGAACAAGCACCTTTATCAGTCCTAGCACAAAAACTGGTCAAATTAGCCCACTCCCTTACCTAATAATACATTTGGTAAAACCTGCTATAACGTTTCCCATCATTTCATCAGCCAGCCTGACTGACATGGGCATCCTGAGGCAATGTAATATTTGCCTCATATATAAAGACAACCACTTACTCCTAAAACAAACCAATACCCTATGTTAGAGGTGTAATTACACTATGAAATTTGAATCAATTCTCTCACATAGCAACAAATCAGACATCAAACAGGTTGTAAGCACGCACACTTCACCTGTCATAAAAATGAGGTCACAACACATAAACCCACATATGCAGAGGTACTCACCAGAAGCCTACCAAAAGATCAGAAACCTCCCAAATGTAAACCACTTGCGCACACTGCTATGCAAATAGAAACCACTATACAAAATAACACATACACCAGTGTCTCAGCAAATAAGCCCTAAAACAAAAAACTTCAAAATCTAATGTCTTGGTCATAGGTGACTCTATAGTGAGACACACAGATGTCCCCCACACTAGGCTTGACAAGGAGAAGGTCACAGTCAGCTGTTTGCCAGGTGTCAGGTTCCATCAAATCACCAAGCACTCAAGTTACCCAACAACAAGTACCATTAAGACTCTGTCATAGTCTGTGGTAGGGTGAATGACTTGACACGTACCTCTCTGGACTATATGAAGATAGTATATAAAATAAGTAACAAAGGGCCACAGCTCCAAAGGCAAACCAAAACTTTAATATGTGAGCACTTTCTTTCACTCAAACCAAATGAAATTCTTCAGACAAATTCAAACAGTAAAAACCCTTCCTTATATAACCATGAAATCACATGACCAATAAAATGCATTGCCTCACAAGTTTAAAACTGGTTGTCAAAAGCCATATACATATTTATAAAGATATTTATATATATTTTTAAAGAATTTCTAAGCACAAAGTGGAGCATTATTAATATAGGTTCATAGGTTCATAGGTTGGTACTAGGCTATCAGCCCTAGGGCCTATGCAAGCCTAGCCATAACAATTCCCTGGATATTTCTTCCCACAATATTTACTTCTCTGGACCCCTGTCTAGCAGGGCAACTGACATGATCCCCGGGGTGAATTTCATATCTCCCATCCAATCATCAAGGTTCCTTTTGAAGAGGGCCAAGGAGGCGCTCTGCTTGACATGTATGGGCAGTCTATTCCAGAGTATGGGGAGTCTCTGGGTCAGGAACCTATCCCTCCAGCATGTTTTGTTCATTGTGATGACAAGGTTTAGATCCCTGGAGCATGTGGCTCTGAGGGATTGGGATTTCTTTAAGTGTAGCATGTCCAACAGCTCAGGGTTTGACATGGCCTTGTATGTTAAGCAGAGATCACCTCTGAGTAGACGATATGCCACAGAGTACAGCTGGTGTTTTTTAGACGGTCAGTATATGACATCTGCTTTAGGCCTGTGATTCTTTTAGTGAGGTATTTCTGTGGTCTGTCCAGCTGTTACAGATGTCTTGTGAGGTACATACCAAATGGGGCATTATACTCTATAATGGGTCTAATGAGGGATGAGTACAGTGGGACAATGATCTCCTTTTTTCGGGATGAAAAGCCCTTAGAGATGAGGTGTGCCACATAGAAGGATTTCCTATCTGTTGTGGTGATGTGGTTATCGAAAGTGAGACCACTATCCACCTGTGTCCCTAAGTCTCTTATCACACTTTTGATGCTTAGTGTCCTGCCACCAATTGGTAATTCATGGGTGCATGTTTTTCCAAAAGGGATAACTATACATTTCTTGGCATTAAGCTTGAGCCCATGGCTCTGGCACCAGGCATCTGTTTCTGTAAGGCCCTTTTGTAGAATATCTGCATCATTTGGGGATTCAATAATGTCTCCCAGTTTGCAGTCATCTGCACACTTTGTTAGCCAGAGTCCCTTAGTGTTGGCCTGTACTTCAGAGAAGTAGATGCCAAACAAGAGTGGTCCCAGGACTGAACCCTGAGGTACTCCACTTGTCACTTGTCTGGAGCTGGATTTGGAGTCAGCTACTTTTACAGTCTGGGTTCTGTCAGTAAGCCAGTTGGCAACCCATTGAGTGACATAGGGATTTATGCCCAGCTTAGTAAGTTTATCTATGATTCCAGAGTGGGGGATGGTGTCGAAGGCCTTGGTGAGGTCCAGATAGGCTGTGTGGACTGCCTTACCCTCATCCACAGCTCTGGAGACTGATTCGAAGAAGTCAATCAGATTCAGGAGACAAGATCGGCCCTTCACAACCCAAACTGGGTGGGGTCCAGTGTTTGAAGATTGCCAATGTCTTTGTTTATAAGTTCCATGATAATGCATTCCATGTCCTTGCAGATCAGGCTTGTCAGACTGATGAGATGGTAGTTCCTGGAATCCAAGGCAGATCCTCCCTTGTGGAGCGGGATAACTGTAGCTGTGCGCCATTCATTGGGCACGAATCCTGATGTGAGGCTATGATTAAACATGACACTTAGGTGAGGTGCCAGTTCATTTTGTAGTTCATGTAGTACACAGCCTGGGATGTCATCTGGTCCCATGGATGCTGTATTCTTAGCTTTGGAGAGTGCAGTTTCTACCTGTGTGGCCATGATTATTGGAATTTGGCAATCTTTTGGTATTGAGATGGGCCCATTAGGGGGTGAGAGAGGGGGTGAAGTTGGCACTAAATCGATCTGCCAGGATATTGGCAATATCCTTGGGATCAGTATATTTAATGCCATTCTGTTGTAGCTCAGAGCAGATCTGAGCATTGCCATTTAGATTCTTAACATAACTATAGAATGCCTTGTGGTTGTCTTTGGAATCTTTGGCAATTTTATTTTCGTAACTAGCTTTTGAGGATTTTATGAGGGATCTCAGCTTCTTACTGAGGCTGGTGAGGGAGTTTTTTGCATCCTGGGATTTTCCTCTTTTCTGCAACAGTTTCTTCCTTCTGTTGTATAGTTTGTTTATAGCAGGGGACCACCAGATTGGCTTCCTATTTTTGGAGAAGAGCATCTTGGTTCTATTTGGGATGGCACGATTCATGCACAAGTGGATGTGCTCGTACAGTGCCTTAGTGTAGGAATCTGCAGTCGAACTTCCAGGTCCAATCTGCGTGGGTGTTGTGAAGTTTGTCACTTCTGCCTTCAGTAGCATGAAGTTGGCTTTGGAGAAGTTTTTTAAGGAGGTTTCCTTACTGGGGGGGGTGGTGGGGTGGGATGTGGATGTCAAAGGTGATTTGCTTATGGTCAAACCTTACCAATGAGGGGGTGACCACTGGTGTGGAGCATCTATCTCCCATGTTGGTAATGACCAGGTCTAGGATACTGGAGCCCCTGGTTGGACAATGGATTAGTTGATCCAGGGCAATGGAATTTATGAATTCCAAGAACTGTTGGGAAAAGGAGTTGGTACGTGAGTAGTTTTCCCAATTAATGGCAGGGTAGTTGAAATCACCCAGTATTAGGGTGTTTGGTTGTATCTTAATATTTTCCAGTATGTTTAGAAAGGTGTAGTGAGAATCTTGGGGCATGGTGGGGGATCTGTAGCAAGCCACAATTTGGATTGCAGTCTTACCTAGTGTTAGTTGCACATGGAGAATTTCAGATGCATTGTGTTCGGGCAACTAGCCTGGAGGTGTGAATATCCTTGGTGAATATGGACACTGAATATATAAAAACAATCAAAAAGGTGCATCCATACAAGCCTATAAATACTTAAAATATTGTCTTATAAGAACATTCTGTACTGAATTTCATAAATTCATTCAGCATAAGAAACTTTTAAGCTTAAGTAAACACATAACAGAACACTTCTTATTAAGGCCTGGATAACTATGCACATTTGAAGTAAGTTGCCACCATAACTATTGTCTTTTGAGTAAAAGGGATGTATGCCCACATCTAGGGCTCTCCATCACTTGGTCAATCACCCTAAATTTAAAGTGGTGTCCAGGGTTGTCCCTAATGTGGTTGGCCAAATCATTATTTTCTCTGTTTCTATTTATACTATAAATGTGTTCATAGATCCTTTCTTTGAACCTACGATCGGTTTTGCCGATATAAAATGCCTGACAGTGTTGATATCTTGCCAAATATACCACACTTTTAAAGTTACAGTCATATCTATCAGAGAGCAAAAAACGTCTATTAGCAATTGTATAGTCCCTACCTATATCTATGTACCTGCAATAGGCACATGCTTCACATTTAACCATTCCTGGGTTCCTGTTCTACAATTTATGCTCTTTTTCCAATATATTTTTTAAGTTGTCTCCTTTTCTATACACAACTTTTGGTAGGGTGCCCAATTTAGATCTAAGATTTGTGTCTTCCATAAGGATACATCAGTTTTTTAACAGAGTGCCCCTTATGGACTCACCATAAGGTGTATATGTAGTAATGAAGCTGACAATATATCTATCCTTATCACTATTGTTATTACTGTGCATTAGCATATTTATGTCAGCACTATTACCCTCAGGGGTGGCAGGGCTAAGAGTATGAGCTAATAAGGCTGGTGGTCCCAAACTGGGGGTGAATTGCCCCTCCCTTCTTTTTATTTGGACTTATTTTATGATTCCCTGCAGTAGCACTTCTGGATAGCCCCTTCTTTCAAACATTTGTTTTAAATTATTGCATTCCTGCACTATAGGTTCATAGGTTGGTACTAGGCTATTGGCCCTAGGGCCAATACAAGCCTAGCCATAACAATTCTCTGGATATTTCTTCCCACAATATTTACTTCCCTGGACCCCTGTCTAGCAGGGTGACTGACGTGATCCCCGAGGTGAATTTCCTATCTCCCATCCAATTGTCAATGTTCCTTTTGAAGAGGGCCAAGGAGGCACTCTGCTTGACATGTATGGGCAGTCTATTCCAGAGTATGGGGATTCTCTGGGTCAGGAACCTAACCCTCCAGCATGTTTTCTTCATTGTGATGACAAGGTTTAGATCCCTGGAGCATGTGGGTCTGTGGGATTGGGATTACTTTAAGTGGAGCATGTCCAACAGCTCAGGGTCTGACATGGCCTTGTTTGTTAAGCAGAGATCACCTCTGAGTAGACAATATACCACAGAGTATGGCTGGAGTATTTTTAGTCGGTTAGCATAGGGCATCTGCTTTAGGCCTGTGATTCTTTTAGTGAGGTATTTCTGTGACCTTTCCAGCTGTTGCAGATGTCTTGTGAGGTACATACCAAATGGGGAGTGTACTCTATAATGGTTCTAATGAGGGCTGAGTACAGTGGGACAATGACCTCCTTTTTTCTAGATGAAAAGCCCTTAGTGATGAGGTGTGCCACATAGAAGGATTTCCTGACTGTTTTGGCGATGTGGTTATCGAAGGTGAAACCACTGTCCATTTGTGTCCTTAAGTCTTTCATCACACTTTTGGTGTTTAGTGTACTGCCACCTATGTGGTAATTCATGGGCACATGTTTTTTCTCAAAGGGGATAACTATACATTTCTTGGCATTAAGCTTGAGCCCATGATTCTGGCACCAAGCATCTGTTTCTGTAAGGCCCTTTTGTAGAATATTCACATCATTTGGGGATTCAATAATGGTTCCCAGTTTGCAGTCATCTGTGAACTTTGTTAGCCAGAGTCCCTCAGAGTTGGCCTGTACTTCAACGAAGTAGATGCCAAACAAGAGTGGCCCCAGGACTGAACCCTGAGGTACTCCATTTGTCACCTTTTTAGAGCTGGATTTGGAGTCGGCTAATTTTACAATCTGGGTTCTGTCAGTAAGCCAGCTGGCAACCTATTGAGTGACATAGGGATTTATGCCCAGCTTAGTAAGTTTATCTATGATTCCAGAGTGGGGGAAGGTGTCAAAGGCCTTTGCAAGATCCAGATAGGCTGTGTGGACCATCTTACCCTCATCCACAGCTCTGGAGATAGATTCGAAGAAGTCAGTCAAGTTCAGGAGACAAGATTGTCCCTTCACAAACCCAAACTGGGTGGGATCCAGTGTTTGAAGGTTGCCAATGTCTTTGTTTATAAGTTCCATGATAATGCGTTCCATGCCCTTGCAGATCAGGCTCATCAGACTGATGGGACAGTAGTTCCCAGGATCCAAGGTGGATCCCCCCTTGTGGAGTGGGATAACTGTAGCTGTGCACCACTCAGTGGGCACAAAGTCTGAGGTGAGGCTATGATTAAACATGACACTTAGGTGAGGTGTCAGTTCATTTTGTAGTTCATGTAGTACACAGCCCAGGATGTCATCTGGTCCCATGGATGCTGTATTCTTAGCTTTGGAGAGTGCAGTTTCTACCTGTGTGGCCATGATTACCAGAATTTGGCAATCTTTTGGTATTGAGATGGCCCTTTAGGGAGTGAGGGGGGGGGTGAAGTTGGCACTAAATCGATCTGCCAGGATATTGGCAATATCCTTGGGATCAGTATATTTAATGCCATTCTGTTGTAGCTCAGAGCAGATCTGAGCATTGCCATTTAGATTCTTGACATAACTATAGAATGCCTTGTGGGTGTCTTTGGAATCTTTAGCAATTTTATTTTCGTAAATAGCTTTGGAGGATTCTGTGAGGGATCTCAGATTCTTACTGAGGCTGGTAAGGGAGTTTTTTGCATCCTGTGATTTTCCTCTTTTCTGCAACAGTTTCTTCCTTCTGTTGTATAGTTTGTTTATGGCAGGGGACCACCAGATTGGCTTCATTTTTTTGGAGGAAAGTGTCTTGGTTCTATTTGCGATGGCACGATTCATGCATGAGTGGATGTGCTCGTATGGTGCCTTAGTGTAGGATTCAGCAGCTGAACATTCAGCTCCTGTCTGCATGGGTGTCATGAAGTTTGTCATTTCTGACTTGAGTAGCATGAAGTTGACTTTGGAGAAGTTTTTTATGGAGGCTTCCTTACTGGGGGGTGGGGGTGAGATTTGGATGTCAATGGTGATTAGCTTATGGTCAGACCTGACCAATGACGGGGTGACCACTGGTATGGAGCATCTATCTCGCATGTTGGTAATGACCAGGTCTAGAATATTGGAACCCCTGCTGGGACAATGGATTAGTTGATCCAGGGCATTGGAATTTATGAATTCCAAGAACCTTTGGGAAAAGGTGTTTGTACCCAAGTAGTTTTCCCAGTTAATGGCAGGGTAGTTGAAATCATCCAGTATCAGGGTGTTTGGTTGCATCTTAATATTTTCCAGTATGTTTAGAAAGGTGTAGTGAGAATCTTGAGGCATGGTGGAAGATCTGTAGCAAGCTGCAATTTAGATTGCAGTCTTACCTAGTGTTAGTTGCACCTGGAGAATTTCAGATGCATTGTGTTGGGCAACTAGCCTGGAAGTGTGAATATCCTTGGTGAATATGGGCACTCCTCCACCTTTAGTGTTTCAGTCTTGGTTTGGTGGCCGAAAAGTCTGGTTAGAGTTATAGACTGGTATTGTAGGGGTGCTCTCTGGAGCCTTGAACCAGGTCTCAGTTACTGCACAGATATCGATGTTCTCCATTTTTAGGACTGCCTCGAGAGAGTGCATTTTGAGGTTTAGACTTCTAGCATTGAGTAGCATTACCTTCAGATTTTGCATGCTTGTATCTGTTACAGTGGTGGTTTTGTCCTTTGAACCTTGCCTAAAAAAGGCACTATAGGGGTGGCAAGAGCTTTAGCCAGTAACCTGAATCCCAGGGGCGACAGGTGCAGACCATCTCTGGCAAAGCATCATGGTTTGTCGATCATGTCATCCCAAGCAGACAGATACTGGATCCCCTTTGAATGACACCAGAAGCTTAGCCAGTTGTTGAAGTCAATCATGTTGTCCTTATACTGTGGTATCATTCTGGGAGAAGGCAGGATGCTACTCAGGGCTAGGGTCATAACTGCCTGGGCCACATGATTCAAGAGCTCTTCCATGTCTCTTTTCATGTAGTCCAGGGAGGTACGTCTCAAGTCATTCACTCCAACATGGACAATGCCAGAGTCGTATTTGTACTTGTTGTGGAGTGACTTGAGTGCATGCATTATGTGGCAAATCCTGGCACCCGACAGGCAGCTGATTGTAATTTTCTCCTTGTTCAGCCTGGTGAGTGGGACATCAGTGTGCCTGACTATAGAGTCACCTATGACTAAAGTGTTGGGTACGTTTTCTTGCCTTAGGGGCTGTTGTTGGGTGGCACACTGGTGTTGTGAGCTATGTCTCACTTTGGTTGTGACTAGTGTTTGTTTGCGTTTCAGCTTTGGAGGTCCTTGTTGCTTAAGCAGGTTAATGCTAAGGGCCTCCGCATATGTGGGTTTAGTGTTGCTGTGTGTGGATGTTGATGGTATGGGTTTTGAAGGGCTATGTGTTGCTTGAGGTGTAGTGCAGGTGTTAACCTTCTCCTCTTGACTGTCTAGCACAATCTTGGCTGGAGAAAGCTTTGCTTCCAGTTTGGCTATGTAAGTGCATCTCTCACAGGTTGTAGTGTTAGGTGGTAGGAGGAGAGGATTGTCTGTGTACATGAGGCAGTTGCTGCATTGCCCCAGTATGCCCAGGTTCACCAGGTGGACAGGAGAAATCACCGGAAGCTGACCCTTGGACATGCCTGTTTAGGTGCTTTGCTTTTTTTGTAAAGTACAAGAGCTGTTTTCCCTTATCTTTGCAAGGTACTTTGCAATTATAGGCTGTTTACTACCTATGATTAATTTCTCCACTAATTCTATATCCAAAGTGATCATCTGTGCTGCCCTAACCAGCTGACCTTCGACTATAGATTTTTTCTGGTATTGTGGATGACACCTTGTGTAATGTAAAAATGAGATTGAGTAGGTTTTCTTTCTATGGATTATAGATAAGTAGCTTCCCCTTACAATGTATTTAGTTAATTTCACATCCAAATATGCAATATTTAACCTGTCAAAACTGGATGTGAATTCCAAGAAGGATGTGCTGGCATTCGTATCCTCCACTATTTCCTTAGCCGTGGTTTCATCTCAATTTATGATCATAAACATATCATCCAAAAATCATGTATAATACACAATTTTATCTTTGATGTTACTTCTGATAAATACAAAATGTAAAAAACTGGTGTATCCTTGTGGAAGACACAAATCTTAGATCTAAATTGGGCGCCCTACCAAGAGTTGTGTATAGAAAAGGAGCCAACTTAAAAAATATATTGGAGAAAGAGCATAAATTGTACAACAGGAACCCAGGAATGGTTAAATGTGAAGCATGTGCCTGTTGTAGGTACATAGATATAGGTAGAGACTATACAATTGCTAATAGGCATTGTTTGCTCAATGTTAGATATGACTGTAACTTTAAAAGCGTGGTATATTTGGCAAGATGTCAACTCTGTCCGGCTAAAAAAAAAGGATCGTAAGGTTCAAAGGAAGGATCTATGAACACATTTATAGTATAAATAGAAACAGAGAAAACAATGCTTTGGCCAACCATATTAGGGACAACCCTGGACACCACTTTAAATTTAGGGTGATTGACCAAGTGATGGAGAGCCCTAGAGGTGGGCATACATCCCTTTTATTCGAAAGACAAAAGTTATGGTGGCAACTTACTTAAAATGCACATAGTTATCCAGGCCTTAATGAGCAGTTTTCTGTTATGTGTTTACTTAAGCATAAAAGTTTCTTATGCTGAATGAATTTATAAAATTCAGTACAGAATGTTCTTATACAACAATATTGTAAGTATTTCTAGGTTTGCATGGATGTACCTTTTTGATTGTTTTTATATATTAATAATGCTCCACTTTGTGCTGAAAAATTCTTTAAAATTATATAGAAATATCTTTATAAATACGTATATGCCTTCTAACAACCAGTTTTAAATTTTTGATGCAATACATTTTATTAATCATGTGTTTTCATGGTTATATAAAGAGGGGGGTTTACTGTTTAAATTTGTCTGAAGAAGTTAATTTGGTTTGAGTGAACAAAAGCACTCACATATTAAAGTTTTGGTTTGCCTTTGGAGCTGTGGCCCTTTGTTACTTATTTTATTAGCTGTTTTTTTTTTTTTGTTTTTGTTTTTTCACTATATGAAGAGAGACATGACTGAACTCTCAGATTATGTGACCGAGGCAGGTATGACCCTAGCCCTAAGCAACATTCTACATTCATCCGGGATGATGCTACAATATAAACAGAAAATGATCAACTTCAACAGTTGGCTTAGCTTGTGGGGTCAGTCCAGGGGGGTCAAGCACCTGTCAGCCTGGGAAGACATAGCTGACAGGCCACGTTGCTTTGCCAGAGATGGTCTGCACTTGTCTCCTCTAGGCTTTCGGATTCTCACATAGGCGCTTGCCTCCCCATAGTACTTTTTTAGGCCATGTCAAAACAACATTTTTGATGTAACAAAATCCACTCAAGACAAACTCAGCAAAATAATGGGTATAGCTCCCATAAACTATGGGCTAGGCTTGTAAATGCCCTCGGGCAGATAGCCTAGTATGAACCTATGAACCTATGAACCTATTGCTTAATGCTAGGAGTCTAAACATGAAGCTGCATTCCCTGGAAGCACTACTCACCCTGGAAGATGCTGATGTCTATACAGTCACTGAGACATGGTTTAAGGCCATGGAGAGCACCCTGGCCATGCAAAGCAACAATGCTTTCCACACATTCAGACCTCAAAATGAACATGAAAGAACCAAAGCTGAAGATGTATCCATCTTCATTAAAGTCAAGTACACCTCAAGACTGGTGAAACAGTACGACTTCCTTGAACTACTCCATGTCCAATTAACTATAGGCAAAATACCCTACCACATAATTTCTACGTATAAGTCCCCCACCATAAACCAAGAAAAGCACACCACCTACCTGGACTTACTGGAGTCAGTCGCCATACAGCCCAATACCTTAGTCATGGGAGAGTTCATTTATCCTTCCATCAACTAGGTGAAATATATGAGCACAAACATACTCACCCGGAGGTTCTTGGACTTTGTCAATACAAATACTCTGGAACAGATAGTCTGCAACCCCACAAGGGGCTCAAATATCCTAGACACAGTACTCACCAACACGGGGGTCATGAGACTCCCCCCTGTGTGATGCCCACCTTTGTAAGGTTGCACCATAAACCAGTCTTGTTCAAAGTAACTATTGAACCTGTCACCACCAAAGCAAAAAAACTAAAAAAATTTTCCAAAGCAAACTACAACCTACTAAGCAATGGTTTAAAACGTTTTATATACCCCACAATCACAGACAACAATGACTCATATGCAGAGGTGTACATCATCGGAATAAAACCAGGTCCTCCCAGAAAAAAAACAAGCCACCCTGGTGGACCTCAAGTATAAACAGGTTATATAACAAAATAAAGAAACTGATATCTAAGAACAAGAGGGAACTGACTCAATAGAGGAAGAATTCCAGCCACAGCTTGAACAACCAAATCAGAAAGCTTGTAAAGTCCTCTAAAGCTAATTACAATGCTAGAATATCATCCCTAGCTAAGAAAAATCATAAAGCA
Source organism: Protopterus annectens (assembly GCF_019279795.1). Lineage (NCBI taxonomy): Eukaryota > Metazoa > Chordata > Ceratodontiformes > Protopteridae > Protopterus > Protopterus annectens. The sequence continues at coordinate 1,997,019,949 of NC_056729.1, read as the reverse complement.
TTCTTTAACTACAGCTGAAATCTAAAAAGCAATGTCCAGCTATGTTACTGTTAGTAGATGGTACCGCTCATACCATACCAAAGGAAATTGCCAACCTGCTAACTGACAGATTTGGCACAAACTTTACCCCCCTGTCCCCACCAGTCATACCCAAAGCAAACCTGACACCACTCCTCTGCCTAGTATATCTAGAGATCTGGTCATATCTGTACTCTCCAAGGCCAAAAACACAGCCACAGTGGAACCAGATAACATCCCAGGTTGCTTATAAAGCAATGTAAAACAGGACCTAGATGACCCACTTGGCATTCTCTTTAACTATAGCCTGAGAACTGGCTTTATTCCAGCAGAGTGGAGAACAGTAACAGTAATCCCCTTGCTTAAGGGGGGGGGCATCAACTGACCCTTGCAACTGTAGACCCATAAGTCTAACCAGCCTCATCTGCAAGACCATGATAAGAATCATCATGGACTTTATAAACAAGGAAATAGACAACCTCCAGACTCTAGCCCCAACCTAGATTGGCTTTGTTAAGGGTAGATCATGCTTTCTAAACCTAGTAGACTTCTTCAAGAAAGACACCAAAGCCCTGGATGAAGGTAAGACAGTGCATACTGCCTATCTCAACCTAGCTAAGTCTTTTGACACAATCTACCACTCAGGTATCATTAAAAACTCTTCCAGCTAGGGATTAACCCTTATGTCAGTTGATGGATAACCAACTGGCTCATCAACAGAACACATACTGTCAAAGTTGGTGACTTCACCTGTACAAGTCATCAGTGATGAACCAAACAGATCTGTGCTGGGCCCCTTACTATTTGGAATCTATTTCTTGGAAGTCCAGGCTAAAGTAAATGGCCTTTGGCTTATCAAGTTCATTGATGATTTTAAATTGGGTGCAATCATTGAGTCCCCCAAAGATGTTAAAATATTACAGGAGGGGTTAACACAGACAAATGAATAGTGCCAAAGCCATAGTCTAAAACGAAATGCAAAAAAGTGCATTATTATCCCCTTTGGCAAAGTATAATTCTGCACTAATTATGATATTGACAGCACCCCCTCTAAGTTCAAACCCAATGGGGCAACATCTGTGAACACAGGTAGATA
>NC_056729.1:1996988835-1997016335 GCF_019279795.1 Protopterus annectens | reverse complement strand
GCTTTTAGTTCATTTTTAAAGTGTGAGGTGTGGGAGAGTGAACATAAGTCAAGGGGAAGTTTTTTCCAAGCATGGGCAAGGAAGTGTTTGCAGAGTAGTTTGCCTACTGACCTTTTTGGGTGGTAGATATCAAGTAATTGTTGGTTAGAAGTACGGAGGGTCCAGGATGGGATGTAGATGGAGACTAAGGAAGATAGAGATGGACAGACGGAGGGTTTATAAAGAATAGAGTGTAGCATGAAATTGATAAGACAGCAGAAATTGGGGAAGGCCAAGCCACTGAAGAGAGTTTAAAGAAATGCTGTGGTGTGAGTTGTATGGGGAGTTAGTAATGAATCTGGCTATTTTATGGTAAGTCTGTTGGAGTTTGTTTAGAGTGGAGGCCTGGATATTGGTAAGAACTCGGGTGGCATATAAGAGGGAGGGGAGGAGGAGTGCCTGGCCCAGGGTAAGTCTAGATTCAGGGGTTAGGAATTTTTTGTTCCGATATAGCAGACCTAGTTTCTGGTTTGTTTTTTTTTTATACATTGGAGTATGTGTAGGTTGAACTTTAGTTTGTCAACATTAATGACCCCTAGGAGTTTTGTGTGGGTGTCAGGTTGGATAGTTGTATTGTTAGAAGATGTAATAAAAAAGGAGGTTTTGTGATGAGAAAGAGAACAGGGAAGAAAAAGTAGGAGTTTGGTCTTTTTGGGATTTAGGATCAATATGTTGTGAGAGAGCCATTGTTCAGTGCATAGTAGGGCGTGTTGGTTCAGGGAGTGTAGTTCAGGAATGTTATTTGAGATGGATATAAGTGTGGAGTCATTGGCATACTGAATAAGGGAGGATTCTTTGCATGAGGTGTAAAGATCATTGGTGAAGATGTTAAACAAAAGGGGTCCCAAGATGGAGCCATGGGGAATACCAGGAGAGATGGGAAGGAAAGGTGAGGAGGATGAGAGCCATTTGACAGATTGTTCCCTGCCAGATAGGTAACTATTAAACCAGGCAAGTGGAGAGGGGGATAGGTGGAGATTTGCAAGTTTGGGTGGTAGTAGAGGATGAGAGACAGTATTGAAGGCTTTGGAGGGATCTAGGGAGAGACAGGAAATGAGTTTATTGTCATCTAGGGCCTCTGCAATGATATGAGTGAAGGAGAGGAGGGCAGTGGTGGTGGTGCTGCAGTGAGGATGAAATCCATGTTGGGTAGGGGTAAGTAAGTGGTGTGTGAGGAGGTGATTGAGAAGCTGTGAGTGAATACATTTTTCTAATATCTTGGAGAGGGGGCCAGAATGGCAATGGGTCGGTAGTTCCTTATGAAGAGGGATAGTGAAGAAAGATTTCCAAAGGGTGGGAACAGTTGATTCCAGAATAGACTGATTAATTAGTATAGATATAGGATAGGCAATTGAGTCAGCAGCAAGTTTGAGGAATGTAGGAGATAGATTGTCAGTGGAAGGAGAGCAAGGTTTTAGCTTGAGTAGTAGAGATTTGATGTAAGTAATGGAAACTGGCTCAAAAGAAAACAAACTTGTGTTAGTGGGACTTGGAGGGGTGGGTGTCAAAGTAGAGTTTGTCTTAGAGGTTACCAGATTTTGGATGGAAGAGATAAAGTGTTTATTCAGGAGGGTAGCTGTTTCCTGAGAGGAACAGTTAGGGTATGGGGAGAGATTAGAGGGCTTTCCAGGATAGAGGATGTTGTTGAGAGTTGACCTAAATTTTTGAGGATTGGATTTGTTGTTAAGCTGAGCAGAGCTATAGTATAACTTTTTGTCATTAGTTGTATGTTTTTTGCAAGGTTCCTCAGTTGCCTGTATTTTTGAAGAAAAGGTGGTTGTTTAGTTTTAGTCCAGGTTTTCCAAGAACAATCTCTTTGTTTCATAAGGGACCTAGTCTCTTTGGAGAGCCATGGAGCATGGTTTGATTTGACTCTGATCTTCCTAGAAGGAGCTAAAGAGTTTGGAGTATTCATGAAGATGCTATTGAAAGTGCTTACAGCATCATTTAGGGGGGAGGTGTTTTAGGATGGACCAATCTATGCTGTGGAGAATGGAGTTAAATTGGGATGAATTTAAAGTCGATTGTTTTTGACAGTCTTTGATAAGGTGGAGTTTAGGAATATGGGAGTAGTGTCTTAAGATGGTGGTAGGGATATGATCACTGAGGGAGTCAGGTAAGGTGGTGGGATTGTGGTATTGGTTGGGGGAATTGGCAAGGATTCAGTCTATGATGGAGTTGGAAGTGGAATTTTTATGGAAGCGAGTGGGAGATGTTATGAGTTGGTGGAAGCCGTGTAGGTGGATACTGAGTTGGAGGGAGTCAGTTGTGAGTTTGGACCAATCAATGTTGACATCACCAAGGATAAGTGTCTCATATGGTATGTTTTGGGAGAACCAGGATAGGATGTTTTCAAGAATTGGCAGATTGTTACCAGGAGGAAGGTAGATAGAGGCAATTGCAAGTTTTTTGTGGGGATTCAGATGGCAGTTAAGGATGATGATGATTTCAGCTGGGCGGAAGTCAGGAATTGGGGAAGGGTATGGTGAGAGGTTAAGGTTGTTTTAGTAGAGGATGGCCACACCAACACCTTTTTTACAGGACTATCAGGTTGGAAGATATTATAACCTGGTGGGAGTATTTCACTATTTCAGATTTGTGGCTTGAGCCAGGTTTCAGATAGGGAGAGGATGTGAGGGGTATCAAGAGCTATCCATGAGTGCAGCTCAGTGACTTTATTTGCTAGACTCTGAATATTCAATGTGTAAATAGTTAAGTATTTGGATGGAGATGATTGTTGTGACTGAGGTTGGTGACTGTTAGAGGAGTAAGATGGGGGCAGTGTAGAGGTAGTTTTGGGGAGAGAAGAGGGGCCAGGGTTGGGATAGATATCTCCAGAACAAAGTAGGTTTTTAGTGAGGAGAGAGTGTGTAGTAGATGCTAGATGGAGTTTGTATAGTTTTGACTTAGCTTTGTGGGAAGGTTTAAAAACCTGTATTATGGATAGTTTATATAGACTTGAGGTAGAGGTAGTAAAGAGATTAGGGGAGAGAGTAAAAAATGAAGTAGTTGGTTATATGTTGTATGAGTGAGGAGTTGGTGAACATAGGAGTGGGTCAGAGAGATTGGAGTGGTAAGAGGTGGAGATAGAGAGAATAAGGAGTAGTGTAGAATATATTAGAAAATAATACGTGGAATAAAATATGGTCAAATAGAGTAGGTAGAGACAGTGGTATAGAGGAAGTGGTGTTGATAAGATTGACAGATTAGTAAGGTGGTTGTTGCAATAGGCAGGAAGTGGGATTGTAGTGGCTAGTGGGACAGAAAGGGGAGGGATAGTTAGATATAAAGGTAATTGTAATGGGGTGGTTGGGAATGGGGGTAGGGTAGGGAAGCGAAGTGAGCCCGAGCGTAGCGAGGGTGAATGGAGCAGGGCTAGCACCCTGGTCAAGATGAAGTCATAGAAACAATCAGAAAAAGATAGTGAAAAACTAGCTTGAGAGACAAGGATATAACGTTTCTAAAGGTATAATCACCAGAAATAAAAAAAGAAATAAAATATGAGCAGAAGTAAGCTTAAGAAAGGACACTGCCCTCAAGCTACACAAGTAGATTTACTTGAAGCAAACCCAGTGCTGTATGGTTAAAATAAGCTACAATAGAGAGGGGATTTGGATGGGGAGAGAGAGGTATTACTAGCAGCTAAAAGCAGGGCAAAAATTAAAAAAAAAACATTAATATGTAAGAGTCTGAAGACAGTAAAATAGGGCAGGTGCACTAGGAAAGGCAGTTATGAGTGAGGCTAGAAATGAATTCAGGGAAGGGTAAAGTACAGAACAGGAGAATATACACAGAAACAGTATGAGGATAGTGGGTAACCGTGGCGACTAGCAAATAAAAAACACTGTAAATTCTTGTTGTGCTTATAAAGTCTAGCATTAATTAAAAGATTGTAGACTATGTGACATTGACAATCATTTTTCTAAGAAGTGTAAGATTTGAAATGACATTTTTGTAGCAAGCTTAGCAAAGCAACATCTGACATATTTGTGGGTGCATATATTCTATGAATGTAGTACATATAGTGAGCAGTTGCAAGAACAACATGGCAGAGCTTTTCATGAACATATCAAGTACTTCTCTACACACAGTGATCTCTTTTGCACTGAATTCCAATACTTTTTGGAATACTGCTATGAAGACACTTAGAAAAAATGGTAGGGGCTGCTGCTGCCATCACTAACTTGTATGTGCAACAAGGTTTTACTACTTCTGCTGCCAAACCTCAGCCTACAGGAAGAACAGTGACCAAACTAAGTTTGACTTATCATGGACTGCATGATACAGAAATTGTAGAGCGATAAAACAGTGGACAGAGATGGTAAAAGGGATATTCAGCCTCTGCCACCCTCACCTGAAGCCCAGGGAAAATTGTAGAGAACCTATCTCAGTGAAAACCAATGTATGTGTAGCATTACGTATACTAGCAACAGGTACTTTTCAGAAAATCATGGGAGCTATATTATAGAGGTCACAGGCCTCAGTCTCTAGAATATTATATTCATTTTTAAATGCTGATTCAATATGCAAAGGATTATATTTTGTTTCCACATACCCCAGAGGAGAAAGCAATAATCATGCAACAATTCTATACCATAGCATGCTTCCCTGTGATTCTGGGGGCCATAGACTGCACATGCATAGAAATGCCCAAGGGATCATCTACAGTGTGTGTGCATGTCACCTTGGCAGTTTTCATGACTGAGACATATGGCACACCTGTGACCTGGACATAAGGTTTGCTAAGGGTGACTTCCAACAAGACCATATAGTGGGGGATGCAGGTTATGAACTGAAGCTTGGCTCATAATACGCATGAGAAACCAACACAACCCCACTGAACAAAGATATAATGATGGCCATGACCAAACTTAGATTATTATAGAATGTATATTTGGCATGCACAAATCAAGATTCTTGAGACAGTGCCCTGCAATGTGACCTAAGAGTTCCACACTGCCGGTGACGGGCTGACATATGATAACAAGTAATTAGCACAACACAGAAAGAATGAGAATAAAAACTGATCAAACTTATGTTCTGTAAAAGTTAATTTAAGCAATAACACATGCAAATGCAATTAAATAAAAGAACTTTATAAATCAACTTTATGTACAGCACTAGGAAATAAAATATATGTACTAGCTACTTACACTTGGTCTGAGAAACTCAGTTACCTATGTGCCTAGACAGAATCAATGAAGACAAACGAGGGATCATAAACATTACATAAGCATCTTATACAGCAATCTTCTCCAACTTTCCTTCTCACCCTGCTCATCTCTGTCTTCCTCTCTCTTCTCCACACCCCTCTCACACCAAGATCACACTACAGTGGGGAAAAGGACATATACCTTTCACTTGCCTTAGAGTACTACTTGTCAGTGAAATGAGTTATAGGTGAAATGAACATTCAGTCAAATGAACTTTAGGTGATTTGGTCTCAGTGAAATGAGTGTCAGTGAAATGGTCTTTCAATGAAGTGATACAAATCCATATATATATATATATATATATATATATATATATATATATATATACATATATTCTCGGGCTGTTCTCCAGCACTGCACCTATGTCAACCACAGTTCTGGAACCCCCTGTAGCATGGTACTTTGCCTGAGTCTATATTATAAGCATGAAAGCCCTATTGACAGAATACTAAAACACCGACACATATTCCGTGAACCGCGAATACACCGTGCGAAATTCAAAAACTCGAACCATCATAGTTGTACCACCCCACTGCCCGCTACATACTACCTACCCAAACAAGCTAATTAAATCACATACATACATACACTAACCAAAATCCTACTTCTAACCCTAAACTAAACCTTACTTCTAACCCTACACTAAATCTTGCATATACCACCATGTATGCACTTACCTTAACCTGCACCCTAACCCTAAGGTCCATAACTATGGCACACATACCTTAAGACGCTATACCCAAACAAACCAAATAATCCACACACATACACTTAACAAAACCCTACTTCTAACCCTACACTAAATCTCACATACATTACCATCTATGCACTTACCTTAACCTGCACCCTAACCCTAAGGTCCGTAACTATCACACACTTACCTTACAGAGCTATACCACAGAAGGGCCAACCATGATGATTCGATGTTTCAGATTTCGCGCTTTAGGACGATCGATGTTTTCGAGGTTCGAGGAAGATGTTTCGATGTTTACGTATTCGGGTAAGTACACCTTCATGCTTATAATATAGACCCCTTAGCTTTTGATTATCGTATCACTGACCCGATGTCTGATCTTTCCATAATCACTCCATGTCCTCCTATAGCATACTCCCAAATATAGTCATCAGAAGACTTGTTAGCTTTGCCTCTGTCCAGCAAGTGTAAGCTGTGTCACCATACAGCCTGCACAATTGCCTCATTCTCCACATCTTTGAATGGCAGTTTATGTGGGCCAGATATTTTGGGTGCCATATCCCTGCATGTGATTACAAATAAGACCAAAAAAGGAAATAAGCAAAGTGGCCGCAGGCACGATGAACAAAATAAAATTAAATGTATAGCTATCTAGGATTGTACACGGGTAATTTACAAGTATACAAATTCCTCCACCCTACCAAAAATGAAACTAATAGCAATGATAAAACTCTGTAAGGCTGACAAGAAATGTGTAACTCTGTAATAAATAGCAGCATTAACAAAATATTTAATTAAAATGTAGGAAGTTAAACATGTTTACATTTAGGATATCCCCTTCAGTTGATCTCAAGCATATATCATAGTATTAACACATTTGTTGAACTACAAATGTAACTCTGCCATTGCAAGTAGTCATATAACACTGTAACAAGTGTCCAGATTTCTTAGAGAAATTTTACTATAAAGGCATGTAACCCAATATTTTTCTTGAATTTACTTAAAAAAATAAGTGCTATACATGCTATGACAACACCAATGAACAAAATGCAGAGAGCAAGCAATGCTACTGTGAAATGTAAGCCCTCAATAATGTAAAAAAAAAGACCTTTGTAAATAAGCATCACATATCTTTACAGAATCTGTAGAAAAGTACACAAACAATTGCAATTCCAGCAGCCAAACAGCAGTATCAAAGTCTTTGGATCCAGTCTCTTATGATACAAGTACCTTACTAACGTGATTAGATTCTATAGTGCAGATTTACCCATGTGAGCACTGTGAATATGCCATTATCATTCATGAATCCCACAATCTGTACTAAGTGCTACGCAGGTAAGCATAGTGGCAGGACCTACACAACTCCAAGCACACACACTGGCAGGACAAAAATGATCATTGAGAAGTATTGCTTGTAAGGGCTTGCAAGTGTGAATGAGTAGTCCTACTACATGAATAATCAGTGTTTCACACCCCTTCCAGTTCGATGTACACTTACTGAGATTGTGTCAGAGACAATAGAGTTAAAGTCAGGGATTACATAGATTGGCTTATGAGATTACCTTTATTAGAGTTTTATTAGTAAATGTTTATGATCACACTGCACTTCTGAGTAAAACATCAGTATTTCAAATGAAGTAGATAACATTTAAATATACAGATATCCAATGCAATCCAGATGACATGGCATTCACTTTAGAAAAGCATAAAAAATAGAATGATGCTCATAAACAAAGAGAAGCAAAGAACTGTAGTACTGCATATATTGGTTACTATTGTAACGAAAATTATTAGCTTAGTGGTTCAAAATACCACATTCATCTCACATCTACTGGCAAACTGAAAAAGACAACTGTGAGAAAATATTTATGTTTTACCTTTAATATAAGGTCATACAATGTCACATCTTGATTATATGTAATTTATTTTCTCTTCATCATGATATATCTCTGCACCTGTGGCAACTAGAAGATAATCTCAAATGTGCCTTCTAATACCATGGTTTAAAGGTTAAATGCCAAAACTCCACAGCAGTGCAGAAAAGAAAGCCAGTAAAGGTCCATACATACACCTGCAGGCAAAGACAAAGCCAAGCCAAACCATATGGTATAAAGTTTAATACAAAATATCCACACCAAATAAGCCCTTTTCGTTTTACCCATGGAAACTTCATCAGAATGGTTTGAAGATTCAAATCTAGAGAGAGTGATGTGTATTTGAAAATAGTGATGTTTAATGAGTATATATTCATGTTATGTTAGCAGTAAGCCAGGAAACCTTGTTGGCTAGGCATATTTAGGCCCTTGGGTCAATAGCCTAGTACCTACCTATGAACCTATGAACCTATGAAGTGCAGAAGACACCAGAAATGTATATTTTAAATCCTTGCTTTTGATTTATATTTCATTTAATTTACTACATCCTTTATAAGCCGCTTGCCATTGCCCATTGGGGACTGTCAGTGGTCACTAGCAGTGAATTACAGTTCACTTCCTAAAAAAACACACACATTTAATCTGGAATGAAAGCAGTAGCGCAAATGAGCCTGGCACTGTTGTGTTTCCATCAGCACTCTGGACAGTACTCAGTGAAGATTATGCTCCAGTAAGCTACCTATCCCTGTGGCACAAGGTATAACTACAGTGAGTTTTGAGAAAGAGGACAGGTCACATTCACATCTAAAAAATGTATAGTGTCATGTTCAACATTAGATGTACATTTCAAAAACTCTATGGACAACTCTAATTCTTCAATAAACTGATATAGCTGGTCTTGAGTCCCAGACCAAATCAAGAAAATGTCATCCAAAAAATGAGAATAACATTTATAGTACTTAAAGGAATTAATTTTAAACACAATATCAGATTCCCATTTCAAAAGTACTACATTCACATATATGGGGGCAAATGCAGCCCCCATTGCAACACCATAAATTTGTTTGAAGTATTTGCCATCAAAAAATATAGAATTGTCATTCACAATGGTCTCCATAAAATCCATAATAAGCCTAATGTCGTTCGGTTTTAAAAGTTTAAATCTCACAATAACTTCACTGAACCAGGCCATACCTTGCTCGTGTGGAATTATTATAAACAAGTTCTTTACATTAAGTGTGACCAAACAATTCCCATCCCCACAATGGATATATATTAGTTTATTCATGGAGTTCAAGGAATCATAAAAGATATGTGGAGAATCCTGATCTAGGGCTCAAGTCCAGCTACACCAGTTTATTGCAGAATTAGAGTTGTCCACAGAGTGTTTGAAATTTACATCTAATGTTGAACATGAGACTATCCATTTTTAGATGCAACAATTAACAAGAGAATTGACAGGTCTTTTACTACTGTTTTTATATTAAAGTACAATACACTGACACCTAGTGGTATTAATATAGAATGTAACTGGAGAGTATTTTTATGAATGTAATATATTGTAATTAATTGACTGATTGATTGTTAAATTGTTTTATTGGTTTTGTAATTAAGGTCATTGTATGGTATAAATAATCTGGAAGTGTTTGTGATACTCATTCTCCTTGAAGGCGTGAGCCGAGGCACTAGAGAAGCGTAATAAAACAGTGTTGGATCTCTTTACTTGGTCGTATTGCTTTTACTACATTTGTCTATCAAAAAACAAATTATTGTAATGCCTTATTACATTTCAAAAGTAACTATCCATATCATCAAAAGAAGAGTATAATAAAGAGCCAATTTATTCAAAATTCAAGATTGACTTCTAATGATGACAAATCCTCTAAACAGTTTGATATATTAAAGGATATGTTTTTAGAACATATATATCCTAAACTATTAATAGATAATTTTTATTCTCAGATTTGGTTAGGTAGATCTGATAGATATGCACCGATCATTCACAAAGGTTTCCACAAGTTGGAAGTAACCAGATCTGTGAATGGTGAAGGTGCTTGTAATGAACATTTTAATAATAATTTTGTAACACATTTCTCCATGGATTCTGCTGATATTAAGACTATAATTTTTAAACACTGGTCAATTTTGCAAAATGAGGATGAGTTTAAAAATTGTTTTGATAAACTACCTACATGTACTTATAATAACCAGCCAGATACTAAGAAACTTTTAGAGAGACCAAAGGTTAGCTGTAATAGTGGTGATATTAGGTCCTTTAAATGTGGCCGATGTAAAATATGTCCATGTGTATATCTAAGTATAGTGGCATGCTATGGGATAAAATTAAAAAAAAATGGATTGCTAGGGGCAGGTACTATTGTTACACCTCAAAGGTAGTTTATTTAGCTAAATGCCAGGCTTGCCCAGTGTTTTATATCAGAAAGACAAATAATGCATTTAATAAATGCATCTATCAGCATTTATATATTATAACCAGGAAAGATAACAAGCGTGCCCTTGGCAGGCACACCATGACTTGTAATAGTTATAGCATGTTTAAGTTCTGCATTTTGGAATGCTTACACTCAGATTATCAAGGAGGCGACTGGCAAAACCGTTTACTGCATAAAGAGTTAATTTGGCAATTATGGCTGGATGCCGCTAATATGCCTGGTTTAAGCAAGGTGATTTCAGTAGCCAGTGGGTTTCTAAACTATAATGTAGGTGTGATTTTTAAATGTCTCATTGGTGTACTTAATTTTGTTAATAAGTGGGTTTGCAGTTTTAAATTATTTGGTGGCTACTTGTTACACTGTTACAGGTTTATGGCCATTCATATAAATAAGGGGGTATGTCTATAAGTTATTCATGGTGCTTAGCCCTTGATTAATGATTGTATATGTTGATGTCCATTTTTATTTAGATGAAAGCAATTAACCATTTTAATTACATTTTATTAAAGTTTATATGGAGTCAACAGGTACCTGGTCGTTTGTTTCTTGGATATTTGGATTTATTTTACGATTCAGCATGGTTGCTTCCTGGTTGGTTATTTTGACACAAAGTTTGAATATGAATTGAACAGGCTAAAGTCTGTGTTGTAAATGGTAAAACTGTTACCACTAGTCCTTGTGAAATTCTGTTACCAATGTTTTTTTTTTTGTTGGAAACTAAATCTTTTTCATTATTAATAACAGCATGTGCTTTGAATGATGTAACATGACAGTTTGTAAAGTATGATAATACAGAAGCATTAGAATGAGGAATATGGGAATATCTGTCAATCTGCTGTATTCCTAATCCATATCTCCCAATTAGTGATCCTGACAGTAATAAACATTTCCTTTAAAAGGCTATCTTTTTTTATTTTTTATTTATTTATTTTTTTGCCTTTTGCATTAAATGCTGCTTGGCAGTGCACAACCACTGTTCACTGTTGAAGGCAAAAAATAAGAATTTAATTGAGGCTGCCTTCTGTCAGGCAAATGAGGCTGGCATTGGTCTATAGCTCTCAGCACTCTGGACAGTACTGAGTGAAGAAAATGCACCTGTCAGCTACCCTTGACTTTGGTACAAGATGTAATTACTGTGAGTTTAGAGAAAGAGGACAGGTAATGCAGGATTCAAATCCAGTTTTCAGATATTTTTACTGAAGGAGTCAGAATGAGATTTGCACAAACTTTGATTAGGAATGTAACACTAAATTGAAATGAGTAGCATAAATGTGAGTTTTGCAACAAAGTTGTTATTAATGCTTGCTATACAAGTTGAATATAATGTGTGTAAAGAATGTCAAGCATGGCAATGAGTTTAGAATGCCCTTGCATAAGTATGATGCACACTATAGTTTTGTTATAATTATTATGACTCATCACATATCATACGTATGTGTTTAGGACAGTATGTCCTGTGATGTATGTATGCAACATATCCCAACATATCTTACTCAGGTCATGCAACTCCATGCATCTGAAATATATTTATAACCACAAATATTGCCTTTTACATAGAAATGCAGTCATTTACATATAAGCATCTCTGAGGTATATTTCCATTCCTTAAATTACTAGATCTATAATTATCATGTTAAAAAGTAAGTTCTCTTAGGACTGATAGTTAATAAGTATAGATAATATTTTATCTTTCTTTTTTGATTCCCAGATAGTACTATTGAATGTTACTGGCATTTAAATCCCAACAGCCCGGTATGTCATAATTCATAACATTTTATCTCCAACCAACAATGATTATAACAAAATCATAAAGCATTTCAGTGTTTAACATTGGAACATGTGTAAAACAGAGTGAAACCACACACATCTCCAAATCTCAGTGCCATATGTCAAACATTCATTATTTTTTTGTAATCATTATCAATGTCTCTACCGAGAGCATTTTTTGTGCTTTTCGATTGCACAAAAGTAACACTGGCAAGGCTGTGCATCATTGAACCCAGGTTGCTGCATGAGATCTGAATTGTGTGCCAATTCAGACAGATACTTCTAGGTGTATTTCTGTAGACATGGTTGTTGAGAATGAGGATGGAACTCTGTTTAGAGCATAAAGATGGTGTGAAGAGAAGTTCAGGATTTTTGTGGCACTCAGTGAGTGCTACAGCCATACTGCTGCAGGGACTATACCACATTTCAGTATAAGGCTTAGGTTTAGAATAGCTTGGCCAAGGCTGTCTCCAGGAAATTGACATTGCACAAACTGGGGAACAATGTTGTCAACATTACAGAGACATGAAGAGGTAAAAACAGGTCCTTCTGAGATGATGGGAGGACGAATTAAAGACTTCAGACCCCTCAGCTGTGTTTGTATAGTGACCCATCAGTAGTCAATGATATAAGCATGGGTTAGGCATGTTGTTTTGGTGTTAATGTTGGTGGCTTTGAAATTGCCTGCCCCTCTTGTAGATTTGTATTTGGATACTCCTTCTGGGCCCATCTCATTTGCTCACTTAACTGAGTGCAGTGAGATCATATTCTGATTTCAGGCACTCTTAGTTTCATAGTTTCATAGTAGTGTACTAGGCTATCTGCCTGGGGGCATTTACAAGCCTAGCCAACAGTGATGTGGCTTTACGCCACCCCATACTATGTAGTTGCGCCTCTAGTAGTGACACATGTGGGAACCCCATTATTTAAAACTATACCTCTGTCTAGTAGTGACACTGAGGTCACTCCCGGGTAAACCTTGCGATCTCCCATCCATGCATCGAGATTTTCTTGAACAGTGCCAATGAAGGGCTCTTGTCTCACGGAACTGGGATTTTGTTCCGGAGTATGGGTAACCTCTGTGTTGGGGATCTATCCCTCGAGCATGGGCTATTCATATTTGTGCAGAGGTTGAAATCTTTTAGCCTCGTGTGGTTCTGGTGGATTTGGATTTTTGAGATGGAGCATGTCCATCACCCTGGTTGGACATGGCCCTGTATGTTACACAAATCACCTCTGAGCAGGCGTATGCTACTGAATAGAGCTGGAGTTTCTTTTAATCTAGCTGGATAAGGCACATGTTTTAGACCTATGATCCTCTTTGGTGAGGTACTTCTGGGGTCTTTCCAGTTGCTGCATGTGCCGGGTGAGATACATCCCAAATGGAGCATTATATTCGATCATGGGCCTGATGAGGGAGGAACACAGAGGTACAATGACCTCCTTTGCTCTGGATCAGAATCCCTTCATGATGAGATGGCTAGGTAGAAAAAAAAAGTTCTTTTTCTGACCACTTTGGCAACATGGTTGTCAAAGGAGAGGTCACTATCGACTTGAGTCCCCAGGTCTCTGATTATATCTTTCTGTATTCAGTGGGTTATTGTCTACGTGATAGTTTGTGGGTACTTTGTTTTTCCCAAAGTGTACAAAGAGAGCATTTGGGAAGGACAACACCTGTAGCCTCTTAATTCTGCTCTGTTCCCTCCCTCAAAATAAATAAATAAATTATATATATATATATATATATATATATATATATATATATATATATATATATATATATATAATATTCAGCTGCTCTTATTCTAACTGTATCTTAAGTTTGCTCTTCTGCATGCTATTTGTTCAGTCGCTCTTACTCTGCCTTATTACTGCTTGTTAGTAGCCTTCTAATTTCCTTCCTTCTGCACTTGTTTTTTAGTCATTTGTTAATTGCAGAATTGCATTTATTTGAACCACCTTGCCATAGGTGTTGCTACACACTGTGCACCCTGCACTGCAACCTGAATTGTATTTAATGCTCAACAGGTACCTGGTCATTTGGTTCTTGGATATTTGGATTTATTTTACGATTCAGCATGGTTGCTTCCTGGTTGGTTATTTTGACACAAATTTTGAATATGAATTGAACAGGTTAAAGTCTGTGTTGTAAATGGTAAAACTGTTACCACTAGTCCTTGTGAAATTCTGTTACCAATGTTTTTTTTTTGTTGGAAACTAAATCTTTTTCATTATTAATAACAGCATGTGCTTTGAATGATGTAACATGACAGTTTGTAAAGTATGATAATACAGAAGCATTAGAATGAGGAATATGGGAATATCTGTCAATCTGCTGTATTCCTAATCCATATCTCCCAATTAGTGATCCTGACAGTAATAAACATTTCCTTTAAAAGGCTATCTTTTTTTATTTTTTATTTATTTATTTTTTTGCCTTTTGCATTAAATGCTGCTTGGCAGTGCACAACCACTGTTCACTGTTGAAGGCAAAAATTAAGAATTTAATTGAGGCTGCCTTCTGTCAGGCAAATGAGGCTGGCATTGGTCTATAGCTCTCAGCACTCTGGACAGTACTGAGTGAAGAAAATGCACCTGTCAGCTACCCTTGACTGTGGTACAAGATGTAATTACTGTGAGTTTAGAGAAAGAGGACAGGTAATGCAGGATTCAAATCCAGTTTTCAGATATTTTTACTGAAGGAGTCAGAATGAGATTTGCACAAACTTTGATTAGGAATGTAACACTAAATTGAAATGAGTAGCATAAATGTGAGTTTTGCAACAAAGTTGTTATTAATGCTTGCTATACAAGTTGAATATAATGTGTGTAAAGAATGTCAAGCATGGCAATGAGTTTAGAATGCCCTTGCATAAGTATGATGCACACTATAGTTTTGTTATAATTATTATGACTCATCACATATCATACGTATGTGTTTAGGACAGTATGTCCTGTGATGTATGTATGCAACATATCCCAACATATCTTACTCAGGTCATGCAACTCCATGCATCTGAAATATATTTATAACCACAAATATTGCCTTTTACATAGAAATGCAGTCATTTACATATAAGCATCTCTGAGGTATATTTCCATTCCTTAAATTACTAGATCTATAATTATCATGTTAAAAAGTAAGTTCTCTTAGGACTGATAGTTAATAAGTATAGATAATATTTTATCTTTCTTTTTTGATTCCCAGATAGTACTATTGAATGTTACTGGCATTTAAATCCCAACAGCCCGGTATGTCATAATTCATAACATTTTATCTCCAACCAACAATGATTATAACAAAAATCATAAAGCATTTCAGTGTTTAACATTGGAACATGTGTAAACAGAGTGAAAACCACACATCTCCAAATCTCAGTGCCATATGTCAAACATTCATTGTTTTTTTTATGTAATCATTATCAATGTCTCTACCGAGGCATTTTTGTGCTTTCGATTGCACAAAAGTAACTGGCAAGGCTGTGCATCATTGAACCCAGGCTGCTGCACATGAGATCTGAATTGTGTGCCAATTCAGACAGATACTTCTAGGTGTATTTCTGTAGACATGGTTGTTGAGGATGAGGATGGAACTCTGTTTAGAGCATAAAGATGGTGTGAAGAGAAGTTCAGGATTTTTGTGGCACTCTGTGAGTGCTACAGCCATAGGCTGCTGCAAGGGGACTATACCACATTTCAGTATAAGGCTTAGGTTTAGAATAGCTTGGCCAAGGCTGTCTCCAGGGAAATTGACATTGCACAAACTGGGGAACAATGTTGTCAACATTACAGAGACATGAAGAGGTAAAAACAGGTCCTTCTGAGATGATGGGAGGATGAATTAAAGACTTCAGACCCCTCAGCTGTGTTTGTATAGTGACCCATCAGTAGTCAATGATATAAGCATGGGTTAGGCATGTTGTTTTGGTGTTAATGTTGGTGGCTTTGAAATTGCCTGCCCCTCTTGTAGATTTGTATTTGGATACTCCTTCTGGGCCCATCTCATTTGCTCACTTAACTGAGTGCAGTGAGATCATATTCTGATTTCAGGCACTCTTACTGTGTACAAAGAGAGCATTTGGGAAGGACAACACCTGTAGCCTCTTAATTCTGCTCTGTTCCCTCCCTCAAAATAAATAAATAAATTATATATATATATATATATATATATATATATATATATATATATATATATATATATATATATTATTCAGCTGCTCTTATTGTAACTGTCTTAGTTGCTCTTCTGCATGCTATCTGTTCAGTCGCTCTTACTCTGCACTTATTACTGCTTGTTAGTAGCCTTCTAATTTCCTGCCTTCTGCACTTGTTTTTTAGTCATTTGTTAATTTAATTGCATTTATTTGAACTGTATTTGCCATAGTGTTGCTACACACTTGGGTGTGCACCTGCACTGCAATTTGAATTGTATTTAATGCTGTTTTAGCTGTTTTTCTTTAACAAAAAAAAATTCTAAGCTTGTTTCCTGCCTTTCCTGTAACTAGTCAAGTCCAGATATAGACTTGCTGTATCCAGGACTGTTGGTAAGCTTCTGAGCCCCCCAAGTCTTTCTGTGTTGGAGGGAAGCCTTCTAGCTTATCAGTGGGAGTGGTAAGCACTAGGTAGCCTATCTACCATGGGAAGAGTGGGTTTTGGCCTTGAAATTGTAGTTCATTGGCCGTTTGGGCAGTTTTTCCATCTCTTTCTACGTTCTGGTTAAAAGCCCATTTTGCGTTTGGTCCCCGCCTTTCCTGTTACTAGTCTAATCCAGGTACAGATTTGCTGTATCCAGGACTCTTTGTAAGCTTCTGAGCCCCGCCAAGCCTCTCTGTGTTGGAGGGAAGCCTTCTAGCTTATCAGTGGGAGTGGTAAGCATCAGGTAGCCTATCTACCACAAGAGAAGTGGTCCTTGGCCCAGAAATTGTAGCTATTGGCTGTTTGAGCAGTTTTTTTTTCCATCTCTTTCAACTTTCTGGTTTGAAAGCCACACTTGCACCTATTTCCCACATTCCCTATAACTTGCCTAGTCCAGTTACAGAGTTGCTGTATCTAGGATTGTTAGTAAGCTTCTGAGCCCCCCCAAGCCTTTCTGTGTTGGAGGGAAGCCTTCTAGCTTATCAGTGGGAGTGGTAAGCACTAGGTAGCCTATCCTCCATGGGAAGAGTGAGTTTTAGCCCAGAAATTGTAGTTTATTTGGCCGTTTGGGCAGTTTTCCATTTCTTTCAACTTGCTGGGTTAAAAGCCTGCATCTGTACTTGTTCCCTGCCTTTCCTGTAACTAGTCTAATCCAGGTACAGATTTGCTGTATCCAGGACTTTGTGTAAGCTTCTGAGCCCTGCAAGCCTTTCTGTGTTGGAGGAAAGCCTTTTAGCTTATCACTGGGAGTGGTAAGCACTCAGTAGCCTGTCTACCATGAAAGGAGAGGTTCTTGGCCCAGAAATTGTAGTTTATTGACCATTTCGACAGTTTGTCCATCTCTTTCAACTTTCTGGTTTAAAAGACCACATCTGCGCTTGTTTCCCATCTTTCCTGTAACTAACCTATTGGGTAGCACTAGAAAGCCTTAAACTGATACAAGCCTTCTAGCTTAGAGGAGAGATTTTGGAGTGATTAAGTATGAGTTTTCTGTACTTTCTTGCTGTACTTAACTGTTTTCCGCCTAAAAGCAAATTTTCTAGCATTTATTGTGATTTAAAAGCTTGTTTTCTTCACATATTGTATTTATTTGACTGCCTGTACTATTAAAAAGTTGTTTTTTGTTTAAATAATTTGTTTAACTGTTGTAAGCTACACACTAAAGTGCGATAGCCTTTTCTGATTGTTTGTAGTCGTTTAAACTGTTTTAAGTGTATTTTTTACTGTTTTGCCTTATCTTTTCAAAAGAAACAAAAAAACATTCCTTGTTTCCCCCATTTCTAAGCTAGTATAGTCCAGTTTTCAGGCTAGTGCTGAAATCAGGGCTGTGATACTAGTTTCTGAGTTGTCCATACCTTACTTGGATAGAAGGAAGTTTCCCTGTTCACCTGTGAGACAGGGGGAGCTTTGAGAAACCTATCTGTCCCTGAAGGAGTGGTTCCAGCCCAGAAGTAAATAGTTTATTTGCCATTTTGGGCTAATTTCTATCTCTTTCATTTCCCTACTATAGAAACCACGTTTGCACAGTTTTGCGCACTGGGCAGCGCCGGTTAGCTATGGTTAAATTATTCCCGTCTCCACTAAGTCTCCTCTTCAGTTTTTCCATTGAAACTAGTCTACCTCTCAACCTAAGCATTCAAAAAGCATCACACAGCCCAGCACTTGCTCAGACCTAATAGCAAGCACTAATATACCCTGACACTGATTGCCCAGCAGGACAAGGCTCTTTATTCACCCCTCATCAACCAAGCGACTAAGCAGCTCACCCTACTATTCAGGCATGACCAAATGGCAATTTCAGGTCTACTCTCCAGTCCAGTTAGTGAATCTGGGTATACTGAGGCAATGTTACAACTGCCTCATGTACACATACAACCCTCGCCTCCTACCACAAAACACTAACATATGCGAGAGATGCAATTATACAGCCAAACTGGAAGCTAAGCTGTCTCCACCCAAGAATGGAACAGACAGTCAAGAGGAGAAGGTTAATACTTGCACCACACCTCCAGCCGCACACAGACCTACTAAAACAGCACTGGCAAAAAATACACATAAATACACAAAATCATACTCAGAGGCTCTAAATAAAAACCTGCAAAAGCATCAGAGACCTCCAAAGCAGACACCCAAACAACCTGCACCTCCCGTCACAAACCAGACAACACATAAAACACAAAATCAGTGCGCCACACAATCACAGCCCTTAAGGTGAAATAACACACCTAACACACTAGTAATAGGTGACTCTATAGTCAGGCACACTGATGTCCCACTCACTAGGCTGGACAAGCAGAAGGTTACTGTTAGCTGCCTGTCAGGAGCCGGAATCCGCCACATAACACAAGCACTCAGGTCACTTCAGAACAAGTACAGATATGACTCTGTCATTGTTCATGTTGGTGTGAATGACCTGAGTCATACCTCTCTGGACTACATGAAAAGAGACATGGAAGAGCTCTCTGATCATGTAGCCCAGGCTGGTATGACCCTGACCCTGAGTAGCATCCTGCCCTCACCAAGAATGATACCTCAGTATAAAGACAGAATGATCAATTTCAACAACTGGCTAAGTTTCTGGTGTCATTCAAAGGGGATGCAGTGTCTGACAGCCTGGGACGACATGCTCGACAAGCCGCGTTGCTTCACAAGAGATGGCTTGCACCTGTCACCCCTAGGCTTTCGAATACTGGCCAAGGGTCTTGCTGCCCCCATAGTGCCTTTTTTAGGCAAGGCTCAAAAGTCAAACCCACCTCCATAAACAGCACAAGTAACAAAAAACTGAGGATTATGCTACTCAACACCAGGAATTTAAATCTCAAAATGCACACGCTTGAAGCACTCCTCAGTATGGACAACGTTGACATCTGTGCAGTAACTGAAACCTGGTTCAAGGCTCCAGAGAGCACCCCAGCACTACTGGGCTACAACTCATACCACACGTTTCGGCCACAGAACACAGCCCGAAACACAAAAGGAGGAGTTGTATTCATATTCATCAAGGATACCTACACCTCCAGGTTAGTGGCACAGCATGATACCTCTGAGATCATCCATGTGCAACTAACATCGGGCAAATCTGCAATGCAAATTGTGGCCTGCTACAGATCACCCTCTATGACCCAGGACCACCATTCCACCTTTCTGGAGACACTGTTAAAAATGAAGGTCCTACCAAATACCCTGATACTGGGCGATTTCAATTACCCTACCATTCACTGGGAAAACTACTCGAGTACAAACTCCCAGGCCCAACGCTTCCTGGAATCCATCAACTCAAACACCCTGGATCAGCTGGTTAGATCAGACCATAAACTAATCACTCTGGATGTCCACACTCCACCACCACCTCCAACTAAGGAAACCACAGTAAAAAAACTTTTCCTAAGCAAACCTCACTTTACTCAAGACAGAGGTGGTAAGTCTCACAACCCCCACACTAAAGGATAATGCTGCCCAAGATGCAGAAACCTTTACAAATGCACTCTATGAGCACCTGCAAGGATGCACAGATTGTGCCATCCCTAACAAAACCAAGACTCACTCCTCTAAGAGAAGGAAACCAGTTTGGTGGACCCCTGCCATAAACAGGCTATACAATAGAAGGAGGAAACTAGTTCAGAAAAAAAGCAAATCCCAAGAAGGAAAGACATCCCTGATCAGTATCAATAAGAAACTAAGGTCCCTCATGAAATCATCCAAGGCTAACTTCGAAAGAAAAATAGCCAAGGATTCAAAAGATAACCACAAAGCCTACTTCAGCTATGTTAAGAATCTAAGTAACAACTCGCAGATATGCACTGAACTAGTGCAAAATAGCACAAAATATACTGAACCTACTGATATTGCCAACATCCTGGCAGATATGTTCAGTGCAAACTTCACCCCCCTCTCACCTCCAAAAGGGCCCACAACAACACCGGAAAATTATAGTGTCCCAAAAATCACAGACGCACAAGTGAAAACAATCCTTTCAAAAGCCAAAAACACAGCGTCAATGGGACCAGATGGTGTCCCAGGCTGCGTCTTGCATGAACTACAGAACGAACTAACCCCCTACCTAAACACGTTGTTCAAACTCAGCCTCTCCACAGGCTACATGCCCATAGAATGTCGCACAGCAATGGTTATTCCTCTTCACAAAGGAGGGGCCACAACTGATCCTGGTAACTATTGCCCCATAAGCCTGACTAGCCTCATCTGCAAAACTATGGAGCGCATCATCGTGGAACTCATTAACAAAGACATTGGGAACCTCCAAACACTTGACCCGACCCAGTTCAGCTTTATTAAGGGCAGATCATGCCTACTAAACCTGGTTGACTTCTTTGAGACAGTCAACAAGGCCATAGACGAGGGAAAGGTGGTTCACACAGCCTACTTGACCTCGCCAGTGCTTTCGACAACATTCCCCACTTGGGTATTACAGAAAAACTCACCAGCCTGAACATAAACCCCTACGTCATGAGATGGGTTGCCAACTGGCTTACAAGCAGAACTCACACGGTAAGAATAGCAGGCTCCAGGTGTGACTCTAAACCAGTCACAAGTGGGGTCCTGCAAGGCTTGGTCCTGGGACCCCTACTGTTCGGCATATTCTTCTCAGAAATACAGGCAAACACAGGAGGATTATGGCTAACCAGGTTCACTGATGACTGCAAACTGGGAGCCATAATTGACTGTCCGGCTGACACATCCTCCAAAAGGGCCTTACTGTGATGGACACCTGGTGTCAAAGTCATGGCCTCAAGCTAAATGCCAAAAAATGCATAGTCATCCCTTGTGGGAAAAACAAAACACCCACAAATTACTACATAGGTGGCAACCCCTTTAATACAGAAGAGGTAATAAAAGATCTGCGGACCCAGGAAGATAGTAATCTCTCCTTTGACAATCATATTGCCAAAGTAGTTAGGAAATCCTTCTATGTGGCCCATCTACTAAAGGGTTCGCATCTAGAAATAAAGAGGTTATAGTGCCCCTCTACTCGTCACTCATTAGACCCATCATAGAGTACAATGCCCCATTTGGGATGTACCTCACAAGACACTTCCAACAGCTGGAAAGGCCACAAAAGTACCTCACCAAGAGGATTACTGGCCTTAAACATATGTCCTATGCAGCCCGACTAAAAATACTCCAGCTGTACTCAGTGTCATATCGCTTACTCAGAGGTAATCTCTGCCTGACTTACAAAGCCATGGCCAACTCAGAATTGATGGACATGCTCCACCTAAAGAAATCCAAGTCACTGCGAGCCACGCGCTCTAGTGAGCTAAACCTTACCACAACAATAAATAGAACATGCTGGAGGGATAGATTCCTGTCACAGAGACTCCCCATGCTTTGGAACAAAATTCCAAACTACATCAGGCAGAACCCCTTACTAACACTCTTCAAGAGGAACCTTGACGAGTGAATGGGTAACAGAAAATACACCCCTGGGATCACTTCATTGGCTCTGCTTGACAGAGGATCGGTTAATTAATCAATGGGGCGGCAAAAGCCGACACACTCTGGCTAGGCTTATAAATGCCCTCTGGCAGATAGCTTAGTACCTACTTATGAACCTATGAACCTAAAATGCATTTAATCATTATGCTTTCATATCTTGTTGTTTTTTCCTCTTCTGTACAGATGTGGAAGATATAGCCCTGAACAGGGATGTGCATTAGGAGAGACTGTCTCAATTCAGAGAAGCATGTGATAAGTATGCCATCAGGTATGAATGCAAGCCACATCATATTTTTATGACATCAGTCCATATCATCTTGAGCAGGTATACCTAACCTTTATATCAAGAATTCATGACGGCTCCAATAGCTCTTAAAGATTGCATTAGACAATGACTATACCAGCTTAGGTGTGTGTGGGTTAAATTCCCAGGAACATAAATTAACTTTTGAACAGAATAGTATTCATAAAATCTTGACTTCAATATTCAAAGACAATAATAATTAAATTTTTGCAACTGGGGTTATTAATTTAGAAACCATATATCTGATATGCCATAGTAAAATAAATGGGTCTATATTAGAAGCACAAAACTGCATTTGAGCAACACGTATTCATCGAACCGCATTTAAGCAATTCTGTGAATATGTCACAGGGCAATGAGGTAGTTGGCCAACTACACAGAGTTGCCCTTTCCTTCGCAATAGTGCGATTTTAGAGTTGGTATATTTAGTTGGGGGGGGTGTGGAGGGCACAACCGAAATGAAGCCCCCCCACCTGATATGGTTTTTAATTTTTATTTTTTCTAAATGGCCATATGAATTTTTTTACTAGGAAAAAATTTGATTATGTGGCTGTTCGTTATTTACGGGTTTCGCGTATTATGTTTCGACTTTTATGTAGTCACACATATGCACTTTCGTTGTTCTGATATAGACCCAAATAAATCTTGCTGTGTTATTTATAATAGCACTGAGACTGATTTATTTTACGACACATTAATGATTTCACATCATTTCTGGATGAGACAAAAGAGAACATGTTTATCTGGCTTATTTGCTTATGTATTGAAATAGTGTCAAATGGCACTGATGTTATTCTTTCTGTACCATCTCTCCAACCCTATCTCTCCTTCTCTCTCTCTCTTTTTTGTGCTGCAACCCAGAAAACATCAGCACAGAGAGCTAGAACAACCACTGTGGTTCTGCCCAGCATGCCATGACAGGTGGCTGCAGTGACACCACCACAGTCAGCACAGGCACCCCGAACATTTGGTCACAAGCCATCAGTGTTGCCTCCACAGCTCCTGCTCCTCCTGCTCCAGCTGTGACAGGTAGCTCTGCCCTGGCTCCTGCTACATTAGTACTCACCAAGAGTAGTACTGGAGGTA
Source organism: Protopterus annectens (assembly GCF_019279795.1). NCBI lineage: Eukaryota > Metazoa > Chordata > Ceratodontiformes > Protopteridae > Protopterus > Protopterus annectens. The sequence goes on along the minus strand of NC_056729.1, from coordinate 1,996,992,816 downwards.
GCAACTTTGTCACCCATTCTGAGCTGACAGGACTAGTAGAGGAAATTGTGGAGATGGGCCTCTGTGCACAAATATGTAAAGTTAAAAAGGTCCTGCATCAGATTGCAAAATCAATGCCAAGTCCTTCACTGACCCAGAACTCAAACAGGACAGAGTGATGATAGTTCTAAGGGTGAGGGCTATATTCTTTCTGTGCTCAAGCTGGATGCAGATGCACCTCCGATGTGCCCTACCATTTTCCAATCATGGTTGTCCCCAGCCTTTTGTATTCATCACCATCCTTGCTTGAACTGTCTATCCTGTATATCTACTTCAGCTACTTAACCTACCCAACCTACCTGACCCTGTTACTCCTAAGCACCTTCCTCAGTAGTTCTCTCTACAAAAAAGAAGGAAAATAAATGGGCTTCTGGCACATGAAAAAATGACACCCTCATACATAGCTCTCGACTTCGCATATGTATCTTCTTGACATACTTCATTTGATCCAATTGATTGTACAATATTATTCTATGGTTCTCTGTCATCTCTGGTGAGGTAATTCTTGAAATTCATCAGATTGTGTTTATAAATGTACATTTATGTTGTGAAGATGTGGATAGCTATGGTGCTTTCCCACCACTGTCATGCATATTCCTTTCTTTCCCCTGTGTCTTCCCCTCAGCTTGCCTCCTATTTGAACCACCATCAAATCGATCCTTTTTCACACATTTAATCTGGTCATAAAATAAAATCACACACAACACATATGGCCAGAAATGGCCCATACAACAAGCCTTCACTTTTTATACTCACCATTTGTGAAGAGCTTGGCAGTATGAGCAAGAGCTGAGTGATGGTGAATGGTGTTTCATGTCCTATGATAAAAACTGGTAAGTTTCCATGACATTTCCCACACTAGTCCAGTTGTCTTTGTACAAATGTGCTTAAACCTACTGCCTTGTAACAAAACTGGGCAAAGGCACTACTTCCAGACAATTACTGTAACCCTTATTAGGGTGCTGGATGTCATGAAGTGAGAGTTCTTATGTGGTGTGCTGTGATAATTCATATGACTGCAGACTTCTGTTTTGCATACTGTCAAAAATTTGATTCCAGAAGTATGTCAAAATAGTATTTAATATTATTTTATAGACTAATATGTTTGTAAGTAAAAACATATTTGTTTACCTGAAATTATGAAATTTTAAAAACCAAGCAAAAAAAAAAAAAACAGATAAAGAGAGCATATTCACAGTGGAGCATTAAAGCATTTCTGAGGATGTTGCAGCCCCATAAGGATGAATTATTAAAACAACATTATCCAACTTATGTGTTAATCTTGTTTCTTATCACCTATACCTGCTTGTTCCCTTTTGCAAACACTTTAGTGGACATCACATTAGTGCAGTTAATACAGAGTTTCTTAATTGTCAGTAGATAGGTAGGTGTTTAAATACAGCACTGACTGAGTTTCATGAGTGTGTGGGTCCATCTGTGCTGCTAGGTACGATGGCATTGACCCATGCATTTGATGTCTGTACTTCCACTCATGAGAAGCATTTAAACTGGGAGAGGACTTCCCCACCACTTTATCCCACTTTTAACACAAATACCTTCTCTGCGACACACTGATGAGGTTACCCTTTCAAAAGTGCACACTCTCAGTATAGAGGTCAGACTTCTGCTGTGGTGTGTGCAGTTAATAGTGTCCTCTCTAAACTGTGTAAGCCCAACAATGCTGAACTTGTGTGTCTGTGTGTGTGTGTGTGTGTGTGTGTGTGTGTGTGTGTGTGTGTGTGTGTGTGTGTGTGTGTGTGTGTGTGTGTGTGTAGCTCTAGTATCAGTTAAGTATGGCTTCATCAACAAATGTGCTGTGTCCACTTCAACTCAAGAGAAGCATTTAAACTGAAAGAGGACTCCCCATCACTTTATCCCACTTTTAACTCAAACATTTTCTCTGCACCACACTGATGAGGTCACCCTTTCAAAAGTTCATTCTCTCACTACAGATGTCAGACTTCTCCTGTGGTGAGTGCGGCTAATACTGTACTCTTCCGATTGTCTAACTAAATAGATGGTTCAAATCCAGCAGTGCTGAACTTCAGGGTGTGTGTCGTTCTAGGTCTGGTATGTATGACTTCATCATCAGATGTGCTGTGTCCAGTTTCACTCAGTAGAAACATTTGAACAGGAAGAGGACTCCCCTATCATGTTATCCCACTTTTAACACAAGCATCTTCTCTGCAACACATTGATGAGGTCATCCTTTCAAACGTACACTCTCACTCTAGAAGTCAGAACTCCTATGGCACATGCAGTTGATATTGTCATCTCTACACTGCATAAATAGATAGGCAAGTGGTTTGAATACTACATTACTTAAATGGTATGATTGTGTGCATATGTTGTATATAATGGCACTGTCATGTACAGCTGGCTCTTCACAATCCAACTTCCATTATTTACACTTCCACTTAGAAAACATATTCCCACTGTCAGAGGGCTCCCTATCAATTTCTAGCTTCCCCAGGCAATAACCAGTTTTGTCAATGCACTGCTATGATAATGCTTTTGAAAATGCACTGTCACACAGTTCTAATGCAATTTCTGCTGTGGCACTGTCTATTGATACTGTGATCTCTAGTCTGTGTAACTAGATAGTTAGGTGGTTGGAATACAGCTATGAGTGTGTGTTTCTATCTCATGCTGTGTAGATAAGGCTGCAAATATATATATATGATGTATAGCTGTAGAGTGTTAGTGGACACCATTTTCATTCCCTTTTAGCAAACGCATCATATTAAACAATGGTGATGTCATCTATTCAAATGTGCACTGTCACAGTTGTAAAATGACATCTCATGAGGCTCTTGTGATTCATGCATTGTTCTCTAGCTTATGATTTTAGTTAGGTAGTCAGTTTAAAACAAGGCATTACTTCTTAGCCTTGGTTGTGTCATTATGAGTGAAAATGCACATGAAGGTAACAACGATGTCAACCACCTACCTGACGTCTGCACGTATAGCTGGAGATTCCTCTTGCAATACTTTCCATCCATCTTTCACATACAAATGCTTTAACACTGATTATGCAACGTGCTGAAATTTACCTTTTCTAATACTAGTAATAAGCCTTCTCCTATGGTGTGAGGAAATAAGACAATGTTCTGTAGCTTGTTGCCTTAGTAAGCCATAAATTTGAATACCTGATTATCTGCACACTGTGCCTGATTCTACTGTTACATTGACAACTATATTATGCATCACCGGTTTTGGGGTATACCTACCATCATTTAATATTTTGTGACAATGAGACAGATCGTACCACTCTTTTATCTAAATTACAGGCACACATATGCCTTGCAGAAATAAAATGATGTAATGCCTTCATATACACAAATATCTCATAACTGTAGTAAGACTTCTCATATGGCACATTCAGTGTATGCAGTATCATGTAGCTTCTGTGGTCAAATAGGTAGGTATTCAAAACCCACAGTGAGTGACTATAATCATTGTGTGTGTCAGTATACTGCTATGCATGACTGATATCGACCACAGTTGTAAGGTGTACAATTACAATGGGAAAGGTCCATCCATTTTACCTCAAACAATTGGATGGCAACACAATGATATGATGCAATGACATCACATAGAAGAAGTTTCACAGATGTGGTAAGACTTCCAATGTTGCAAATGTGATTAATACACATTTCATTAGCTTGTGGACTGGTGGCTTTTCAATTCCAGCAAAACACAACATAATGTGAGTGAACTCATGTGACACAAACACCACTGCATCAAAGTATTTCTATCCAGTTTTGTTAGAAGAACACTTTTGAAAATGTTTGGGGCTCTACCCTCCTGCACCACCTTAGTAATGGATGATAACCCTAACCCTAATGCTGCCCCTTCACACAACCCCAACCCTACATCTTACCTTAATAAAAACCTTGTCATAACACTATCACTGCAGAAGACACAGTAGGACACACAAAC